>NW_018403550.1:7358-123646 GCF_002113885.1 Mizuhopecten yessoensis | reverse complement strand
CATTACCTGTACTAGATATGTTCATTACCTGTACTAGATATGTACATTACCTGTACTAGATATGTACATTACATAATGTAATTGTCTGTTATAAGAAACGTCCTGGCGTGATCCCGCAATGCCGGAACACGAAGCATTCAAAACCTACCATAAAATATCTCCTATATCTAGCTAAACAACCCATTTACTTAATCGGGCAATTATGCGTGCACGTATTACGCATTGCGACTGCCATGTTGTATTTAAACTCTTTTTCATTCGCGTCAATTTTAGGACGCAAACCAAATATTCAATACAGAAACGCAAAAGTTTCATCGCGTTCTTATTTTTTTTATTTTTTTTTTATTTTCATTTAACTTTGTGGTTAATGCCAGCGCACATTTAAATGTCCAAGTAAATTTTTCTAACAGTACCACAAAGCTAAACGCTCCCAAAGGACAAATCAGCGTAAAATATCATCAGCCGCTATGACCTCTAACAAACAAACTTAACTGTCTTCGCGATAGACGGATATTTTCTTTAGGCGGTTAAAACGGCTAATAGCTGATCATGTTTTGCTCAGAAGCCGGCACATCTGGATTTACTTGAAGGTTACATTATACATGTCAGTAAACGCTTATGAATTATACAGTTTTGTGTTACAATATTTATCAAACAAAGAGAAACGTTGACAGTAATGACTTGTTCAGATTGTTTTTAAAACATCCCTAAACTTAAATAAACGCCAAAAATTGAACAGGTTCATATCATAATGTCAACGACAAGCTTCAGCTCGAGTGTCTCGCACATTTGAAAAATAACTTCGCGAATTATAACGTTATAGATTATTCATAGGTACATCAATGAACTGCAACTAATTAACACAAATCGATAGACCTATCTGGCTGATAAATAGTAGCACGCAAAACCGAAGGAACTACGTCAATCGTTTAAATAGTTAGAAATCAATAAATTAGGGACAGTCATAGGGTACAATCTTTATAAGAGGACCACAGATTAAAAGAGGACCACAGATTAAAGAGTCATTGAAGATACGAGGTTTGAGTATTTGATGGAACCCCTTTCTCTAATATATGAATATATTCTCTCAATGTTGTAATAATATCTTTGCGATAAACTCTTGTGCGATAATGTAAGAATATTTACAGTACATCAAAACAGCAAGGCGGTGTTTTCAAGGCTGAATAGTTTAACTATAAGGTCAGTGATTATTTTAACGTCAGATATAAATGACGACAGGAGATCATACGTCATTAAAACGTAATGATATACAATCAAAGTAATGAGGGTCAATAGTGCCACACATAAGTAACTATCACAATAGTGCCACACATAAGTAATTATCACAACGATAACAAGTCATTACAAAAGTACAGTAACGTCATGGATATCGGTATGTAGGGATGAAAATATGATAAACAACAAATACTTAGTATTTCCTTTAAATAAATATGTATTATTTTCACTTTTCATTGCACAATGAAATATTACTGCATGATAATTTAAGCAACTTAATCATGATACAGATGTCAATTACCTACACATGTTGAAATACACATGTCCCTCTCTGTATCATTCAAAAATCACCATCACTTTTCATGCCGTTTTAAAAGGAGTGAAAATGTTCTTTCGACAACATAAACAGGATCCTGGGCAGAGAGATGTTGACCTTTACCCTTCCCTGTGTACGGTAATTATTAAACTCTTAGAAATATATGTACTGGATCATGGTAAGTGTGAACATTTTCGGGCACCTTTCTTTTGTGTGAAGTGTTGGCATTTATTAAAAGTTCTAAACTTTTTTGACAGCAGAAAATAAGGAAATTGATTTCTACCTTTCCAGTAGTTTATCATTACCAACACCCAGCAGGATCCTATCTTAAAAAACTTTCAATTATTCGCTAGAATTCCTTAAATCTTATCAGAATTTTAACAACATGCTGATGTATGTGTTGCTTCTATACATATTCCAATTAAATCACATCACACATTCACTGTGTTCCTAGCCACGACCTCCAAAGCCAAAAACACAAATAACAAAACATAAACAATAAATCTATAATTATAAAGTTTAACAAGACATACGGTAAAACAAAACATGTGGTTCCCTTACCTACGTTACAGTAGAGGTGAGTGACATCCTGTAACTCAGGGATTTCAATATATCACAATCAAACACAAACAATGGGATTCGTAGTCTACATTCACTTTGTTCACCAAAAAATACACGTTTCCCTCTCTGTATCATACAGAAATCACCATCACTTATCATGCTGTTTTCAAATGAGTGAAAAGGTTATTTCGACAATACAAACAGGTTTGCCTGATTTATATATCTGGCTAGCCAGGTTATGTCGATATCAATCTCATAACAGCGAATCCCACACGCCTTAATGTTTGTAGGACCTATGTTTTGACTATTCTTTGAAACCGAATGCATAACCCGTAACTCATAGTTGCTTTGTTCCGAGACATTTTGTGTCCATACAAAATAAAAGTATCACTGCTTTTTTCTATGTAATAAAAGTTTTCTTAACATTTAAATTGGATTAGTTCTGTCATATAAACATGGGTATCACTTCCGACATACATTTGTAGGAATTGATCTTTCACTATCGTGGGTAACGTCATACAAAAACAGGTAGCTTATCATTTCACTGGGAAACAATTATTAAAGGCAAAGTTTAATTTCAAAACTCAAAGTTTGATAAAATATTGATACAACTGAAATAATTGATTTGAGCAATGTTGCTGATAACAGCTTTCCTCTTGTATCTTATAATTGTATACCATTCGCTCCAAATCAATTCAATATCATTGCTATGATCCAGGTGAAGGTGTCGTGACATCTGCTCACAATGACTTCTTATACCCTTTTAACTTCTACTTCAACAAAGAACATTCAAATACACATACAAGCAGATTATTAAAAGGCATCTACAGGTTGAACTGTCAATAATTTTTACAAAAAATATGGGTATTGAGCAAATAGAAAATAGATTGAAATATTAATTAACTATTGCAGTTTAACAATATTAAACCCAGTGTCATAGTTTAACTGACCCATTTGCATGAAATTGCATAGATTTAATTCCAAACAATCAAGCCAATGAAAGACATGCATGGCCAAAGAAAAGTATTAAAACAAACAATTGCATTATTTGTTATTGTTGCACACATTTACATTATGTTAAAAAGAATCACAACACACACACACACAAACCAAATTTCTAACAAAAAGTTCATTTTCACTTTCTCATTATATGTCAAATTTGCTTTTTTTGCACAATAAAAAACTAACGTTATTCATACAAAGTATAAGAACATCTACATGCACTTACTATGTATATTCCACATAATCATCCAAAACACCTTTACATGAATTTCTTAACAAGAGGCCCATGGGCCTTAACGGTCACCTGATATATTTATACAGAGAGTTGATTTTGTTTTTAACATGTACAGAAATATTATTCAAAGTGACAAAACACAATAAAACCACCTTATTCAATATCTAGCATACAGATTTAAGACTAAAAAGTATTTGAAACTAGCACCTCTGATTCTAATCAAGGAAAANCCCTTTTTGGCCCCACCCATCAGCCCCTGGGGGTCAGTCAGGGCTCATAGGTGCATACTATCAAACTGCTACCTAATACTGATAATGCTAACCCAAATTGAATTACTTCCAATGGAAATTAAACAAATGTTGGTCCAAAATGTGATTTCCCTATATAAACTATAGTAAAGTTTACCCCCTCCCCAGGGGAAAACGTGAGACCCCAGGGTCAAGAAATTCACAATTTTGATAAAGCACCTTAAGACCCTTCCATCTATGAAGAGTATTTGATTCTACCATATCTGGGTCTTGAGAAGAAGATTTTTGAAATTTTAGTCAATTTGACCCTTTTTGGCCCCGCCCCTCAGGCCCGTGGGGGCTTGGGACTAAACCGGCAACTATTTTCGTTGACCTTTGTCCATGGAAGGTTCCTGCAAAATTTCATTGAAATTGGTTCAGTGGTTTTGGAGGAGAAGTCAAAAATGTAAATTGTTTACGGACGCACGCCGGACAAAAGGCGATCGCAATAGGTCACTTGAGACTTTGTCTCAGGTGACCTAAAAAAACACAGTGTGACCGAAAAACGTACCAAAAATAGTGTACGCACATTGTGCATATATCATGTGCACACCGTCCACACATGGTAAGCACAACTGTGCGATTTAACAATCGTTCGCCGCGTTTTGCGATTTGGTACATTTAGTAAATAGTATAAACAAAATATTAAACAGTGCTAAACAAACACGTACCAGTATTTTTGTACAACAGAAATGTCTAGCCTTAATTTGCCAATTGCCAACATTTTCAAATCACACAAGTGTAATAAGCTTCGGTTACGTAAAATTACTGTTATTTTCCATATGCTACAAACACTAAATAACTCTTGTATAGTTTATATACGGTATGGACTTATATACACTTCTTACCATATAGGGTCCGATACATGAGTGTCTTAGAAATTTGATACAATGAAAATGGTATAAGCTAAGATATCTGAATAGTGTTTTTATTTCCCAATAGTGAAAAATTTAAAAACAACAGTTGAACAGCAAAAGTGCTACATGTACTCAAAGTCCTTTTTGTTTTATTTTGACAGTACATGAAGAATAATTGTCTTTAGCATCACAGTTAAGATCATGTTAGTGGGGTGCATTTCCAGTGTGATATATGTGTTCATTGATTCTCACACTGATGGGCAGATAAGCATTAAGCAAATATAAAACGCCTTCACTGGTTGGGAAATAGTGTAAAAGTAAAACACAATTGTTTTTACTACAATTATTTTTTATATCCATTGTCTACATGTACCTACTGAAAAGAGTATCGATTATCACTCATAATCCCACTTTCTATGAAGGCAGGGACAAGTAGGTCGCAAATGCTTTAGAAACATGTTTAGTTTTGGAAATTGACAGGAGTATTATAGGGAACTTATACTGAAACAAAAAACATTTGAACAGGGCAAAGTTGCTAGTACCTGGTACTCAATAAGAGACTAAATTGTCCAATAATTTCCCATATATCAAATATCAAATATGAACTATTTCAAGCTGGTCCAGTTTCCATGAGTTCTGAGGTACCTCTTATTAAGGCAAACAGCATTACTTACATTAGCAACTATGTGTTTGATCATCACTCTTAAGGACTGTATGTTTATTTGAACAAGCAGTGTTTAAGTTATATATATATGTTCACAGAACAATAACATCAAAGATATACCCACTTACAATGGCTACCTATACTACATTTTCAAACATTACCAGAAACATTTCTTTATATGGCCTAATCGCAAATTGCATATATATCTAATAAAAACACTCTTGTGTACTGGCCAAGTACTGGTCGCAGGTTGGCGATTTTTCTCTGGGCACTCGGGTTTTCTTTCACCACCGAAACCTGTAACGTCCTTATATGACCATAGCTAATAGGACATAAATACAAACAAACAAACATACAAACACCTTTGTAAGGGGTTTATAACTTTTCACAGTACTAAATAGATGCAGTGCCAAAACAACTTCACTCTGACATATCACAGACTACATGCGGGCATACAATGTAAATTGGGTCTGGCCTTGACACATATCTGTTTTACACTGAACCAAACTAAACTCAGGATTTACAAGATTCAATTAAGAAAATATGTGTTCATTAAAAGATTTTTCACTTCAAGTCAAACAGAACATTTTCTTGTTTCATATAAAAGGAACATAAAGGAAATGTTTAACATAGCATGGATGTGTAAATATCATTGTAATGTACTGCAAATCACTTTTATTCTGTGAGCAAAGAGGTCCTTAACAAGTGACGGCTTGTTTTTATTCTACCTAGAATCATCAAATACAAATGTATAATGACCTTTACAGAGCATCCTTTCACAATTAGTTTATACTAGAAGCTAAATTATAAATCAGAAAAGAACATTTTATCCATGATTTCAGTTTAAACCAAAACTCTGAGAATTATGATGTCTTGATGTAACTTGGAACAAAGTTTTGTTAGTTTAGGTTTCTTTTACTTCTATGTAAGCGTAAAATACGGGTTACTAATAAATAAAGATAGCATTATCATTTCTAAAAGTCTAAAATGAATTCGTTATATACTGTTATACAGTGACAATACAAGTCACAGGCACAATTCAAATACAGAAATAAAGTCACAATTTTTTAACTGATGGCTTCCTAAAAAATGCTGAAATGGTTTCAAAGCTTGGGAATGGCCATTCAAATTCATTGGGCACAATGCCATCACACTTGGACTCAAAGAATGAAAAAAGTGGAAACCAGATACGTCTTCGATTTTTGTCACGCAGCATGAGAGAACGGTTGTTGGCAAGGACATGGTAGTAGAGGAAAAGCCTGGAGGAGATGTAGAAGGCGATGAAAACATCAATGGAATAGTGTTCGTGGGCAGCCAGAATGAAGAAAAGGCCAAACATATTGGCCACCCATGTAAGTGTGTGTAGGTAGTAAGAGCAGTACTTTCCATGGTGCGGCGTGTCTGAAGACAAAACAAAATTCACTTCATAAAGGTTGGGCTGTTCTTACAAACATTTATTCTTACATCCTCAATTACACATGGTATCTATATAAATGTATAATGAATTATTTTGTAAGATCCTGGCATGGCTCATTTTTGTGCACCTGTAATATATAACTATTACATTCAAGTGACAGTACCTAAAGCCACCCAACAAAATATCACAAACACCCACAGTAGCGACCAAAGGTACGGTCATCCTCTAATCATTATATCTTATATTTAGGGGATAACCCCGATGTATTTTGAAATTTGCGTCGGTATGTCGTGATTATACTGTGTCAAATTGAGTTTTACTGGCTACGCAGAGCGCTAAAATTGAAATTTGTACTGCCGAAAATCTCAAAATACAGGAGGGTTGTCCTCGTTCTTATTCAACTCAGCCAAAACCACCAAAAGAAACGTGATTTTAAATTATGGGTCAGTCTGCTGTGGATTGGTAATGTCAGGAATATTCAACGTGAGGCGGAATGACGTGGACCTTCTCAAGGTCACACTATTGTTCGTGACGTCATGAATGATCAATTTCATGACTTGTCAGGGTCAGTTGGGTCACTGACGTCATTAACATGTGCAATACGGGCCTCATATGCAAATGAGAAATTTTTGAACAGTACGTCGTGGTAATATTGTCGCAAATATTTTGCTTGACCAATCAAATGTTGTGTTACATCTCAAATGAAATAGAATTAACCATTTTAACTTGACTAAAAGACATTATTCTAGGAAAGAACCCTTCCAGCCACTGCAGGTGTCATCTGATCACTGTTTACCACCTTTGGCTTGGCAATAAGATTTTCATATTACTCAGTGATCACTAAATGATAGCCCCAGTCACATATATCTACCTAGAATAGGGATAAATAGTGCCTTTTTCTTCTGTAATGTTCTGATATTTTATTATCTATGCTTGGAAGTTACTTTTGGTTTACTCAGTGTTAAATATGAATGTTATAGTAGTAATTGGAAGATTACAGCACCAAATGTTTTTACTGGAAATTACACTTATCGATGTGGCCTTGAATCACTCATTTGGCTTTTTCAGGAATGAGGATGAAATCTGAATAAAGTTTGGGAGGAGAGCCTCAAAGAATATTAGCCACTTAATTTGGGTAACTTTCAACCCCAATGGGCTATCACTGGTGACTACAAATCAAATTTCTTCATTTCCTTAGATTTTGGAACACATCTTAATTTCAAGAACCATATATATCGGTATTATACAATGAATTACAGTAAAAACTTATTCAGTTTTATATTCAGAGATATCTTAATTTATTTTGCCCAAATCTGAGGAAATTTAGGAACTGGTAGTCACGACACCAGTGTTTGCATGTAACCACTACCATTTGGTTAAAACCTGCCTAGTATTTGAGGAAAAGATTTTGTTTAATAAAGCAAATTTTCCAATTCCACCATTTTGACCCCACTCCTTACAACCTAACATAGGTACAGGGTAACCCCATGTATTTTGACATCTCTTATACTCTTGATCCTTTATAATTAAAATGAAGCACCACTATATAAGATCATCCAGATACTCCAGAACAGAGAGTTAAAGGTGTCTGTAAGACATAAAGACACAAAATATGTGTGAAAATATTTGCATAATACTTTTAATAGTTTGGACATATCCGACAGATTTCTGAATTTGTTTGGATATGTGGCAGTCAGTCACGCCTGTTTCCACACCTATGGGTTGGTGGCAATATATAATGTACTTACATTCTGTAATGAAGAAGTTGAGCAGTGTAATACAGACAGTATGTCCACTGAACATGTAGTCCCCACACGTCCGCACTCCGGACAAAGACATGCCCATCCCCATCCAGATCTCCATCGTACGTTGTGCCTTTGCCCAAATGTCACCATACATCTGTAATGGGGGACACGATTAAAATCAAAAACATTTTGTAAACAAAACAACACAAAATGTTGAATCTAGATGCAGGTTTTGTTATTCCATTCCTTGTTAATCTAATAATCAGTCCAACAAAAATAAATATTCCAGCTTCACAAAAATTTCTCAGACATATTAATCAGGGTTATCTAGAAAATGTTACATCCAATTTAATTTTCAGTTATATAGAAATTATGGGATGGACATCAAACTATGTGTATTACTTTTTTAACTTTGCTATAACTCATTTTACATGTAGCCTTTCAACCACATATTTGATATAGTTTTAGTTTACTGTGAATCTTGAAAATGTTATATTATTTCACATTGCTTAATTAAATTGTACATAGGTTTTTGTTTTCTTACCTTTCACACTTAAGATGTGGGCTAGGCACAGACAGAGATGTTATCAGCATCGTGATACAGCGTAGGAGGTAAACTGTAGATAGGTTTTGTTTTCTTACCTTTCCTTCACACTTAAGATGTGGGCTAGGCACAGACAGAGATGTTATCAGCATTGTGATACAGCGTAGGAGGTAAACTATACATAGGTTTTTGTTTTCTTACCTTTCCTTCACACTTAAGATGTGGGCTAGGCACGGACAGAGATGTTATCAGCATGGTGATGCAACGTAGGAGGTAAACTGTACCGATGATGGAGAACACTCTCCTCAGCAAAATAAATCTAAAAATAGAACACAGCAAAATCAAACCAGAAACACACTCCTCAGGTAAATATCTTAAAACATTCCTCTGCTTAAGTGCTTTACATACACATCATTTTGTCAGCAAATCCACAGTCAAAACACCATATTTATGTAGCATTTTATTTATTTTCTTGTCCTGACCCTTTTGTTAATATTGGATGCAGTAAATGTGTTACAGACTTAACAAATGCCGATGCTGTAAGCACTATTTATACTTATATAAAAATGGATATAGTATATAAATGTTTTATAGACTTTAAAATATTGGATGCAGTAAGTGTCTCATACTTTGTAGACTTACAAATATAGGATACAGTAAATAAACTTCAAGTTACCTTAATTGTTTGTTCAGTAGCTATGTAAATATCTACGATAACAGTGTACCAAAACTGACCCCAATAGACACAAAACAACAATACCTACTTAAATATTGAGGTTTTTTAAATTTTGTGCTTAAAGGGAAACAACTCTATAATAAAACCTGTTATATATGTTAAACATGTTTGGTTTTTGTATTTTACCATACTGAATTTGAAAAGGAATTAAACAAATAATTAAAAAGTTTCCCTTATTTGGTAATCAAACAGGGGCATATACTTTGCCGAATAGTGTTTAAATATCATAATTTAAGAACTCATACAAAGCGTTTAGGTAATGAAACAACCAAGTAGTTAAATAAAAATCAGAGAACAATTGTTTGAGTTATCATGTAATTACATATAAACAAGAAAAAATAATGACAACAAGAATTCAAAGGGAGTGGATGTGTCGCCTGCTCATGATCAGCACTTTTAGTAAGAAAAGTGTTTTGGCTTTAGTTATTGCGTAAAAGGATATGCCGAAACGTGGAAAGTTGAAACTCGACAGAAAAAACTGTAATATACATGAACGTTGAACATTTTTGCTCCTAGCATTGACGTACAAAATTTGAAAGGAATTGATTAAAAAATAAAAAAGTTCTTACATTTACTTCACAATTCCCTTATTTGGCAATAAAAGAAGTATAACCCCGCCAAAAATGCACGTAAACTTCTGAAATGCGAACTTGACAGAAAAACCCATAAATGTTGAACATTACATTGCTTCTAGCATTACTGTACAAAATTTGAGAAAAAATAATTAAAATTAAAATAAAAATAGTTCTTGCATTTACTAAACTACTACACAATGCACTTTTTCGGCAAAAAAAGGGCAGAACTCAATAAAAATATGACCCCTCCCCCTCTTCAAGCATCAACTGAATACAAGTATTGACTTACCTGTGCTTATGGAACACCAGCACAATACTCCAAATTGTTCCAAGACAGACAGCTATGATTTCACATGCTTCAAACGCCCATGGAGTATAAGGTATGTTGTCTAAGAATATGTCAGGAAGGGGAGGATACTTGTCTGTGTCAGGGACTCGATCATGAACCACAACCATTACAAATGAAGTCACCAAAAATACTGTAAATGCATAAAGGAAACCAAGTATTGTCTTCCATATTTCTGAGTCTAAATGTTTTGATTGTCGAGGGCTCCTTTCTGGCTGGAAACCTTCTTCATGTAAGTATTCCCTATCATTTTCTGATTCAGAATCTTCACTATCTGAGTAATGGATGTTTGTTCTTCTCCTCGTCTTTGATGGTGATGTAAAGGATTTATTAATTCTAAACTTTCTTTTTCCATGGTGTCCCATAGAGAAGGCGGAATCACTTTCTGATTGTAAATCATGAATACATAAAATTAAACGTTTGATATCTCCAAGAACTAATAATTGGAGAGGAGGCTGGCGCAGGTCTGTTTCACTTAGTGTCAACAAAGCCTTTCCATCAATTTTGTGCACCACACAAAACAACTCCATGTACTGGCTGAACTGATTCTGTTCCAACCATTGTGCAACTTGATCACAGGTCCATGTTTCTGCATCTGCCATTGTGACTAAGTTTCTGAAAATCAATAAAAAATTGTTTGATGTTTTACAAATTAATTTTAAAAGTACAGACTGCAATACATCTTCATTGTATGAAACGCAATTGTTTATACATTTCTGGTCAGCTGTTAAAAAATGTATGGTATTCAGATTAGCTGATCAATGTACATTGTGAAGAAAAGATATTGATATATTCCGTAAATTGCAATGTAGGTACAATTGTACTACAAACACCAATGTGCCAAACACCACTTAGTTTTGAGTACATAGCAAATATGATACAATTTCAAGAAACTGTAAGATATGAGCATTACCTTTTATCGGCAGGTTAAAGTTAAACATGTATTTAAACTTACATGTACTGAAAAACAATATTAGAGAATAGAATCAATATATCAAAATACAGTTACGGCACAGAATTGGTTTGAGATGGATTTCAGGGTCATTCTGGATCAATCAGTTATAAAATTTTCAATTCAATTCATTTTTTTTTTAATTGGCAATACATTGTACATCTATAATACAAACATGTAAGTTGTATATATTAAATCAGATAATAGTACAGTATAATAATGAATTTTAAATCTGATATAGGCTTAGCCTGTTGTCCGATTCTTTGGTCAATACTGTATTGACCAAAGAATCGGACAACAGGTTAATTAAGTCTATATCAGATTTGAAATTTCTGTAAATTGCATACATTTGTAGTTAATACAGTCTGTGCGTCTTGTATAAAGAGATGATTAATCTGCATCTTTGATGTGTTGTAATCAGGAAGACATGGTTGATTCAGGACCCGGAAAACAACTGTAAACAAACTGCTGACTTTTATTTCTAAATGTAATATAACCTCTCGATTAACTCTTTGATTCTTTTTTTTTTCTTTCAACAAATCATAGTGGCCTTCATTTGTACAATTGCCGTTGGAGAGGGCCTAGTAAGTCGCAAGAACTTGTGCCCAATCCCTTTGACAGTTTGATTTCAATAAAATGTGTTTGAATGAACAAATCGTAAATAAGTCAAGGTGCCCATTGGAATTTAGATATTACATATCTGTATGGGCTGTCCTGCGGAATAATGGCAATGTCCCTACACTTCTAGTCTGTCATTTTTAATTTACCAAATTTCTAATTTGGGTGCAATCTAGTGAAATAGTGCTAATTTTAATAACACATTTTTATCTGTAATATATATAGTGCTCAGTTTATATTATCCTATCCAGATATTATAGTGCTATGATGTACATAATGTATATTTGCTTTCTATTTATCCTAAACACTTTTTTTTAATCCTGTTGGTGTAAGACTAGTTTTTACCTTCATGCACCTTATATCTTATCCAAGTCTTGTATATCTTTATATGTGTCGTGCATGTACTAGTTGTACTGAATGAACATTATTATTATTTATTTATTATTATAGGTCATGGATCATCCATCTTAAGTTTGAAGTTTCTGGGTTGAAATGCTGGTCCAGTCATTGCATTTAACTACTTGTTACATATATATCATTAAAAATATTTGGTAAAAGACAACTTCACAACATTTATTTTTTATTTATTGTCAATAACATCAGATGTGAAATAAAAACTGTCTGTTTTATAAGCACTAATGTATTTTACTTTCACTTTCTACACCATTTCCTAATAAACCTGTGACAATAAACAGTGACCAAATGCAGCAATATTTGTTTACACATGTGAAGTTTTTCTCATCCTCAAGATCCTGTTTAGTGTCATGACTACATGAATCATCTGTCAGTCTTAATTCACGCTAATTATATCAACTTCGTGTGTACTCTTATGAACTTTAAATATTCAATTAAACATTTATCGGTACAAATATCATTGTTTCGTACTTTCAGCACCAAGTTATCTTCCTCCTTTCTGTCATAACCATCTACAAGTGTCTTCAAGTGTTGTACTTCGAACCAGGAATAGGCAGTTAGCCACGCATGTTTACAGTGGAAGCGGAATTAGAGGAATTAGAAAGTGAAATGCATGATGGGAAAACAAGTATTACGTAAAAAATGTCAATTTCATTCAGCGAACATTATTTTTTATCTTATTGGGCAGATATCTTTATTTTCTCATACCGTTTCTGAGCAATTCCATTAAACATTATTAAATATCAAGATCATAATAATCAGTCCGTTAAAATTATATGGGACCCCCTGAAACGGAAATGACGTAGTGACCTTCAGCTTGCAAGTCTCTCCGACATTACAGCAGTCAAGGAAAAGGTGAGGAAGCATAGTCTTGAAAATAATTTTCTGTGGGATTTTTTTGCTTTTTGTTCATTGGTGTATGATTTGATTTCTGTTTGCAATCGTAGTTCTCGAGTATTTCAGAAAAAAATAAGTACCTTTGCAAAACAAAACTTGGTGTCTGTTGAACAAAATAATAGCAGAATGTTTAGTCGCTGTCTTGCACGTGTTCGTTCATCTCGTTTGCCATCATCTTTTGATTGATCAGTTGTGATGTTATGACAAGAATGAAAGACAGTGTGTGATGCATTTTTTCCGCTAAGCAAAATGATGCAAATGTCTAGCTTTAAGTAGCTATCTTACACGACTACAGGTGACCTTGACTGCTTTTGAAAATGTTTACAATGGTGTCTGATGTTTAATATCATAGTTGTGGACACTGACATAGTACAACCACGCAATATTTAGAGCGTTATGGTCATGTTTTTAAAGAGACATATTCTTTGTTTTTGTATTTAAACGAGACGCAGAGATACTTTCGGGTCCATATTTTCAGTGACCAGAAATGGACACACCTCTACGTATACTAATGTCATTGAGAGTCGACCTTCCAAATGTGTCATTTAGATCCACATGAATTACTGTTCAGTGAATTGCTTTTTCAGTGAGAGTGGTTTATTGCGAAGTAAAAGTAAGTGTTATCATGTATATAAGGTACATAATTTTGGATCAGACCCAAGATGGATCTGACAAGAGCAATGTATGCGGTCTTTCTACATTCCCTGGGGCAGTGTTGTAGGTTGCGTCTTAGGAAGCCTTGGGTAGAACTTGCCTTTTTTGTGGTACTTGCTATATGTTCTTTCCACTTCATATCCCCTGATAGTTGTAATCAGTCCTAGGTATGGGCTTGTCTGTACGTGACTGTCTGTTGTGTCCATTATATGATTGGTTAGAAGTAATGTGGTCGCCAAAACAAACATCTGACAGCAGTTTATTTGTTAAAAAAATTATGATAAAAATGTGCCCTTTTATTCATGAAGACATTCTTGTAGTAGTACAGGTAGGAAGCAATTGAATTGATGTCAGATGAAAGTAAAGGTATCAAATGGAAGACAGATTTGCAGTGCTCTAGATAACTTTTGAACATGTGGTGTGTTTTTTTACCCCTAAGCCTACCTCTCGAAAGTGGAGGAGTGTAAACTTGAATTTTGAACTAGGTTCGGGAGGATGAGAACGTCTTGCGAACCTTATTTTAAATAGCGATTGTTGTTTTGAAAGCGGCATGATTCAATCGTCTGAAATATTCTCGCTCAGGTTAGCGTGACAGAAGGCATTGATTTGCTTACTATGCAAGCGTCTCACTGAGTCACTGTAAGCGTATTATAATCTGCTAAATTGGACCCAGAGACTGTTCTGGATTTTGCTTGTGTAAAAATTGAATTAAGCAAGTTCATGTGTTTCTTTTGCGCAATTTGTGAATTATCACACAATTATTGTTTGGTTTTACTTTGGGTTTTTTTTGCTTTACATTCTATTAACAGCTAGGTCATTTAACTCATTCACCCCTGAAATTTCATAATGGACTAATCCAACCTTGATTTGGAAGAGTTCAAATGTGACTTCAAATTTTGTAGTTATATTCATTTGAAGTAAAGAAAAGTTTTCTGCCACAAAAAAATAAGTAAATAGGTTGTCAGAATTTAAAGGATTTTACATTGAAATTTATGTAAAAAGGAGTGAATTTTGAAAAAAAAAAAATGAAAACATAATTTTATGCCAAATAATGTCAATTAAAAGGTTATTGACAGATTAGTATTGCATTAATGTATATCAATTTCATAAATGCGGAAATTGTGTAAAATTGATTATCTATAAACGATTAAAAATTGACGTTTTATAATAAAACCATATGTATACACATAGTAATTGCATGTAAGAGTTATCATTCTTGAAAAACTTAACAGTAGTGAAATAGGTAGCCGGTTTCCTGAAGTAAAGAATAATGGACACATGTGACTCATTGATTAAAAAACAACTGAATTAATGCCTGGATTGCTTTGAAATACTTTAATATTGAAAAACATACTGTTCTGTCAATAATAAACATAAAATATTTATCAGATTAATATTAAACATTAGAATATGCGGAAATTGTGATACTGTCTCCCTACATTGGATTTTCAATTAGGGATGTACTTATGAATTAACCTTTCACCCCTATGTAATCTTATTAGATTCTACCATGCATTGATATATATGGACAAGTCTATGATGGTCTACAGTGGTGAAAGTGTTAACTTATTTTCTTCAGCTCTTGTGGTCAGATTATCCTCATCTAATGTGTTGTTCAAGACTAGTAAATATTGAAAGGGGGAAACAAATTGTATTGTTATATTTGTTTTTCTCATTATAGCTTCAAAATGGCACCACCATCATACAGTGACCTTGGAAAATCTGCGAAAGACCTTTCTGACAAAGGTTACAGTAAGTAGTATTATGCAGAAGTTCTTGTGTAACAGAATTTTGAGGTGATATCCATAATCAGAATGGGAAAAAAATAACGTGCTGCATATTATTTTTTACACTAAATTACAGGCCCTCAAATTTTCTACTTTGAACAATATGCAATACAACAAGGGGTTTCCCCTGACATCAATATTTAGGCTAGTGAACTTGGTCATCCATCATCAAATAAACTTAAACCCTAATGACATCAATTGTACCAGAATGCAATGTTTAGAAAATTGGGGGGGGGGGGGGGGGGGGGGGACTAAATTAGACCAAATATTCATCTGGGTATATATATATTGCATTCCTCTTTTATTTAAAAAAATGAAAAAGAATTGTGAAGGCCTTTTTGGGCCAGCTCCCCTCCCCAATTTTGGTATTATTTTCACCTGTTTCAGCTTTTTTTCCTATCTCAGTTTAAAAATTCACCCATTTGCAACTAAAATACTACCACATCAATCAGTCTTGGTTCCATTTTTCTTTAAATTTTCCATCGTTCCACAACCATTTCAGTGTGTCATTTATCATTAGTATAAATCCATATTTCTTCTATCATAGTGTGTATGGTTCATTTGCACATTTATAGTCTATCCCATTATATTTGTTTTCTCACTGTCCGAGACAAAAAAATAATACATTTGACATAAATACAGCATCCCAGAAAAACGCAAATAATCTAATAAAAATATGTGTTTTAGACTAATTATTCATATTTTACATTTTCTGTTTTTATTTCTTCAGATTTTGGACTGTACAAACTTGAATGTAAAACGAAATCTAGCAGTGGAGTTGAATTCACAACAAAAGGAAGCTCAAGCCATGATTCTGGAAAAGTCTCTGGAAGCTTAGAAACAAAGTACAAGCTTTCCGAGCATGGTAGGTTAACAGAAAAAAATAATGAGTTATTGACTGACAATAAAGATTTATTTTATGATTTAAATCTGATGAAATTCTAGGGCCAGCAGACCAACGGTTAATTCCATTTCTGCTTGACATTAACAGCACCACATATATGGAATCTGACAAGTAAAAACATTATATTTTGATGAATTTATCATTCTTTGGTTAAAAAGAAATAGATGCAAAATCTTCAGACTTATTTAGTGATGAATATATAAATTGATATGTTTTGAGAGTGGTGGGGACCGGAGGGGGTGCTCGCTTATAATTCACAGTAAAGTGCCATTGTTTGTTAGAACATTGATTGTCTACACAAGTGATTGTAACATTCATCTCATTTCCCCCATAAAAAATAGCTGATTTTGTTTCCTTTAATATGTCTTTTATTTCTTGTAGGACTGACATTTGTAGAAAAGTGGAATACTGACAATGTTCTTGCCACAGAAATCACTATTGAAGATCAGCTTTGCAAGGGTCTTAAATTGGCCTTTGAATCTTCGTTTGCACCACAGACAGGGTAAACACAGTTAATTATTGACATACAAGTTTTGATTTCTTGCTTGATGACAATATTGCATTATAATGAAATAATGTTTCATAAGTAAGATGCTGAAATATTTGGTTTTATTTGGTCATAAGAAACAATTTTTAGCACAATTCTAAAAAAATCTAATTGTAAGTACTGCAGTCAAATTTCTCAATTCCAAATGCAAAGATTCCAAAATAGTAGGAGAAAAGCCTTGTGTTATGAAAAGAAATATGATGTAGACAGGCTTGCCTTTGGCTTTAGGAAAAATTGTGTCGCAGTAATCCAAAAATTAAAATAGGAGGCGTTGCCATATTTGGGATGAATGGTTACGTTTGGTTAAAATTTCCTTCGCCCATTGTTTGACATATAATTTTTTATGTGACTCCCAAGACATTCCTGTATGAGTCGTAAAAGTTATTTACCCTTTTAAATTGAAGTTTTTCTTTTTGATTAAGCTTTAGTTTTTGTCCTGGTTGTTTAAATGTATGCATATGGTAGAAATGCCATACTGTACTTAAAAGTTGGATATTCAAACAAATTACTTTCAGATTTAGAAATATTTGTTGATATTGATTTTCAGTAAGAAGAATGGAAAAATTAAGACTGCCTACAAGATGGATTACTTAAATGCAAGTTGTGATGTTGACTTTGACTTTGCGGGTCCAACAGTTCATGGTGCAGCAGTAGTTGGGTAAGCAGTAAGTGAAAATTGGCGAAAAGTGTGTTCCACTCACACTCATGATCATCGTACACTGTAGTTGCATATATATATATATATATATATAGGATCTTACATGAGTTTCAAACAAGTCTTACAAAATTTTCAATTAGCGAGTGTGTGAAGCTAAAATGAAAAAATTGTGACAAGTTTCATATGAAATGAAAACGAGTGTATGATCCTTTTTATCACATGATCAAACTTTGTGGCATTTTTGTAAAACAACAATTTTCATATAACTTTGAAATGTAAAATGCCGCCATTTTGACTCTAGTGCGTAAGTCTGTGATGTCATGGACTTGTCCTAGGTGCGACGTCCCAATTTAAACAATTGAAACTTACCACCAATCACATGGCTGAAAGGTCATATTACATGTAAAAGAAAATATGACATGGGTATATTCACTGGATAACTTGGTACATTATGTGATAAATATATATATATGTATAAATAAAACAAAACACGAAATCTAGTATAATCACTAGGGCTTTAGCCCATCTTGGGGCTCTTCAGGCGCTTGAAAAATTAATTTTGATGTCGTAAATGGAATACACATACTAAGGATGTCGTAAAAAGTACACATAATGCGGACGTCTAGAAATTGCAATGTCTTAAAAAGATTACATCAATGTACTTGCATTAAATGTGTCGATGAAATATATGGAAAAAGAAACGGAGCATATTACAAATGTTCGATAGTAAAAGTAAAAACATCTGATAATAAGATTGAATTATATATATGTATATAGAGAGAGTATAAATGTTCCCTCTGCTGGAAGCTGGAACACTTAGGCCAGACAAAAAAATTATGTGTGTCTCCCGTAATATGTTGGAAAAATTTAGGGTAAGTAGGTAGGTATTTTTTTTACCACAAAAAAATCAGGGTATGTAGGGTGACTGGAAACACCAAATATTTTTTGTTTGGCCTTTGTCGCCTACCATTGCTAGTGAAGAGGACTATTGCAATCAGTACATACATGAGTGGTTGGGGAGGAAAGGCAATTATTTTTTGGCTATTTAATTTCTAATGATTTGCAACCTAGCATGTAGATTTTCTACAGTATTGTTTTTCTTTAACTGTTTTAACTTTTTAAAAAAAATCTAGCTAAACATGATGATTGGTAAGAGTAGGTTTCTGAAAGATATGTTTCAGTATCTTCATGTTGATTATCCAACAGGTATAACAACTTTCTGGCTGGCTACCAAATGTCCTTTGATACCTCCAAGTCCAAGCTTTCCAAGAACAACTTTGCTTTTGGATATTCTTCAGATGATATGACACTCCATTGCAATATGTAAGTATAACACTGCCTTGACGTATCATGTGCTACATTATGTGGTCAGTGTAATGTTTCTGATGTTGTTTTTAAGAAGCGATGTTGATATATTGCTTTAATAGTGTAATTCCATTTTATTGCAAGTTGAACATGTATTTATTTCCACAATTTGTTTCCTTAAGTCAATATTATATTAGGACATATGATATAATAATATGCAGTTGTTTTTGCTAAGTAATATTTGATCATGCTTTATTTGCACTTTGAACATGCTGAAAAAAATAAACTTAATCATATTTATTAATAGTATAATTTATTGAAATCAAAGTGTTGATACCAGTTATTCCATTCAGTGCTCACGTAAAAAGAGATTGTGGTTCTTTTTACACTTGCCAAACAGAAGAGCCCATGAAGGCTGCACCCGATGATGGGAATTTTCAGAAATTCTTTTGTTACTAATGCAATAATGTTTTATTTCACTTCACCAGAAATGATGGCGCCGAATTTGGAGGCTCTGTTTATAACAAAGTGAACGACAAGCTGCAGACTGGTGTAAATTTGTCCTGGTCTGCTGGAAATAGCTCAACACGGCTTGGTTTGGCGGCAAAATACACATTAGACAAAGATGCTTATGTCAATGTAAGGAAAAAATATTGAATAATTTAGATTTAATGGTTTGCTTGCATGTTAGAAAAACAAAGGGATTGCTCTTTTTTACCCCTCCTTTGTAAGAAAAACAAAGGGATTGCTCTTTTTTACCCCTGCTTTGAAAGAAAGTGAGGGATATTACTTTGTTGCATCTGTCTCTCACTTTTAAATTCTGTAGATCAACTCTTAAAAATTGTTTAATTTAGTTTAATTGCCAATTTGATGCTTGTAGATTCAGACATTCGTAATTGAAGCTACACACTTCTGATTGGTTAATTCGCTATCTATGCGGTATATCCCTAAAAATATTGGCATGTACTACACTACAGTAAGCACCACAGCTACGTTGTCCTGAAAATGGGGAATATAACATTTAAGAATTTGCACATTAATTAGTTCTTGTTTTAAAATGATAATTCTTCATCTAACATTTTAAGGTAAAAATCAATTTTAAAGAAAGATAGTTTAACTTTATATTTGAAACTTTAGGCTGGTCAATTTTGGTAAAATAGTCTGGGGGGGTTTTCAACATGATTTTCCATATTACAAAGCCACAGACTCCAATTTACAATAGGTTGATTTCACAACCAACGCATAATCATCCTTAAAATGATCGGAGAATATGTATAAAAACAATTGCAGCATATTAACTTTTTTCAAAGCAACTAAGAACAAGTATAAACATCCTCAATAAATATTGTTGTTCTTGGTGGGTGGGATAAAACCATGGGTTGACTGAAATCAACATGCAACAATAGTCTGTTTAAAGGAGCTATTTTAAATAATTTAGTCAAATGGCAACCTGAAAATAGAGTCGATATTGAAAATGTATATCCCAACGAAAGTCTACATAGTTGATAATGACATGACTTGAAGCCAACGTCTAGTGTGGTCAGTTTTATCTTTTGTGACAGCTGGTGATATTAATAGCTACAACCAAAATAGTGCAATATCCGGGCTTTTCAGTGACGAGTTAACATGTTCAGCACTACGCTGTCAACCGACAACACAATATCAGTTATGAGATTTTACACAACACATTCTTGAATTCACACAGTACATCGCAAATAAGACATGAATTGCTCATAAGTATTATCAAACTATAAATCATTAAGAATTTTGTGGCATGGTTATAAAAAAAAACTTACTTCACTAAATTGTCCCTTTAATAGTTGTAACTCACTTGGTTATCTACACACATTACTGTCAATTTGTTACTCCTTTCTTTTAATTTTGTTTTCATTAATTAATCAAACTGCAATTGCTTTGATTAAAAAAACCTGGTTAACAGTATTCACACTAAGGGTAATTTAGCCATGGTTATTCTTGTGAGCAAGTTTTGTGTGACTGCAACAACATTTCACTAACAAAAATGAAGGAAAGATTCCATAAAGATAAAAAAAGACGTACCTGTATGACATTAAATCATGCTTGATATCATACAAGTTTAACAGTGTTTTAGGGTAGTATTTTCTTTCCCAAGTTTATAACAATGCAAATATATCATTATGCATAAACATTATAATATTACTCTCACACATTACCATTCATTTATAATAAACTGCATATATGGCCATGGTACCTCTCTATTATTTCCAGGTATAATTAATGATTAATTATGTTTATGTCAAATTAAATTGCAGCTAAATTATGTCATTTATATGTAAGCATTGTCAGGACCATGAAGGGGGTTTAGGGTAGTATTACAGTATTTAGAAAATCTTAGTTATTGCAGTGTTTGGTATGTCGATATTGAAAGAGCATGCAAACAGGATGCTACAGCCATGATGGTTGTAACTATGGAGTGCATACAGGATTTCTATTGATTGCAAAATGCCTTGTCAATTTATTACGAGATCTATTGTGATGAAGATGTGTTTTCTTTTGCAGTTGAAAGTAAATAATGCTTTCCAAATCGGAATGGGCTACACTCAAAACATTAGGAAAGGTAAGTGTTTTGGTTCCCCATGTCATGCTTGTAGATTGATCAATCATTAAGTCACATTCTCTAAATTGGCCAGTGAGTTAATTGTAAGGGCATCTAAACTGATTATCTACCTAAAATGATACATTTCTGAATGAATTGATTGATATCAAGATTGTCCTTGTAAATCAGGGCAGGGCGAACTGAATATTTACTACTTTAATGAGAGTTTTATTGAGACAGTATTGTTTATAATTTCAGGTGTAAAGCTGAACCTTTCTTCATTGGTTGAGGGCAAGAATTTCAACCAAGGTGGTCACAAGGTCGGAATGGGTCTTGAATTTGATGCCTAAATGTTACATGTCCAAGTGGTTAGTGATATAATATAAAACCTTTGGATGCAAAGCAATTCATTCATCATCAGTGTTTAACCAGGAGAGGAGACACAACATATTAAACATTTGCTAGTCTGGTGAGGGTCCAGTCTTCACCTCATCTTTATCTAGTATTCCCAGTGTTGACACTGCCGACAGCATAAGCATGGCAGAGTTTGGTGCATGCAGAGACTGAAGACGGATTTGATGTTCACTTTGCCACCCACTTTGAATTGATTGTGGATTTCAAGAAAATGACATGATCAATCAGATATTGATTTGTACTTAGATTTATTTCTTGTTTGCTGTTTCCATTAGGTTACATTCGTTGCATAGCAAACAAGCTGTTTTCCCACTGTCCACCAATCGAGAAACCTTCATTCGACATAACGCAGGTTAGATGTGTCAGAGAATTTGTCCCTGAGAGCTTATCAAAACATTTCAGTGCTGGTAAATTAATGTACAAATATGTATCTTAATTAAAGAATTATGTGATGTGTAAAACATAGTTTGTGTTTTATGTTCCTTGCAATGTTGAAACAGAAATTTTGTAATGTTGAGGTACAAGTACAAAAAGTTGCTCTGACCAGTAGAGTAACTAATCACCAGCAATCAGTTGCCAAGGAATCCAGGTCAAAACGGCCGCAGTGTAAAAACGGCCCTAGTTAAAACGGCCCTATTGTAAAAACGGCCCTACTTTTTAAATCGTGATATACAATTTGATTGGATTTTAAATTAAGCTAGCATTCAATTTATTTCCAATAAGATACTTGTTAGTTATGTTTAGTGAATTTAAATCGAGGGTGTCAGCCAACAATGCATACATTGCTGTTGTCTNCAGAAAAGGGGAAGTCCTACCGGGAATGGGGAAATCCTACCGGAATGGGGAAATCCTACCGGAATGGGGAAGTTTCATCGAAAATAGGGTAATTTCTACCCCTTTTGCGAGGAAAATTCCATAAAACTATTCCCTAGTGGTGGCTGAATCCAGGTCAAAACGGCCGCAGTGTAAAAACGGCCCTAGTTAAAACGGCCCTACTGTAAAAACGGCCCTACTTTTTAAATCGTGATATACAATTTGATTGGATTTTAAATTAAGCTAGCATTCAATTTGTTTCCAATAAGATAATTGTTATTTATGTTTAGTCAATATAATTAGAGGGTGTCAGCCACCAATGCATACATTGTTGTTGTCCAGCTCTTGCCACGTGGAGGCTCCCTCTGTAAGAGCCACACGAATTTAGTTTGCCGAAGTTACTACCGAAATTTCACTATAAAAATTGTCCAAACTGAATGTTTCTAATTATCAAACCATAAATGTCCAAATCTGTAAAAACTGTTCACATTATATGATACCCTGCTGCTGCTCAACCGTCGCTCTCGGGGCATAGACGTGCCCAACCCTCTTCAGGAACGCCGAGGTGGAGATGGCATCTTGGTCCCACAGCTCCGCTACCTTCCCCTGGATTCGGCGGTAGGTCGTCCTCTGGTGTCTTTGGAGTGATGACTCGGACACCAGTCTCATCCGGATGCTGACCAGTGAGCCTTCCTTCAGGAGCAGGGGAACCAGGATGTAGAACGGCAAATTGGCCCGTCCTGCTTTGCCGTTCAATCTATGGTGCCAACCTGTAACAGATAAAGTTACCGCGATCTCTTCGGCTGCTGCGACCTCAAATGTCTGGTTGGCGTCATGGCGTACGGGGGACAAACCAAAACTTCTGAAAAATAAATAGATTTGATGTTGTTGATTGGAAATATAAGTTCATATATTGTTGTCTAGATTTATTAGTTCATACATGTTCGGATGAGTATAATTATGACATTGCGCTCTATTTTATAAATACCTTGTGATATTCCAATTCATCGGCCTAATGAATGTTGAGTCTGCGTGTGGGGCTGGAAGTACCGACAACTCCAGGGTGGGAGGCTGGTCCAGACTCCTTCGTGGTGGTGGTGGCGACATCGGGAGGTTGGACACTTACAACACTGGAGGCTATGAAATGGAAGAAATGAAATACTACTATATAGTTTAACTCCATTCATCTCTTATATTATATCTTATTATATATCTTATATCCAAAAACACTCGATATGTTACCGAAAAACCGCTATTTATTTCTTACCTCATGGACGATGTAAGTGGAGTCAAGGTTCGAGGCAGGATTTGTCGATGCCGGAGTGACTGAGGGTGGGTCCGCAATACTCGTCTGTTGGGGTAAAAAATATCATTTTAATCGTAACGTTAACGTGCTAGCACGTAAATTTGTATATCGACCAAATAATAATTATAAGATAAGTATAACGGGACGTATATATAAATGAACATAATAATTATAAGATAAGTATAACGGGACGTATATATATATATGAACATAATAATTATAAGACAATTATATCACTTACCGGTACCACACGTTCTATGATGCCATCTACTACAGCAATCGCACTGCAGTGCAGATAACACTGTCGCACTCAAAACAGGTCATCAATGCTGGTCTCATGGTTGAAAGTCTTATTCAAATTCAAATGATACGTGAAGATTTTGCTACACATTCGTCCAATTTATTACACCCTCTGACCAATCCCGTTAATTGTTGTTTTAATTGAGTCAATCCGAGGTACTCTGTTAAAACAACAAAGACCCTCCTCCCATATCTAAATTATTATTAGTTAATATTGTAACTATTTTTTTCAAATGCTATTCAATAAGTTTTTTAATTAATTCTTTTCTCTAAATAATTAAATTAAATTAAACACTGAAATAGAAAACACCATTGCAAAGGTATTTGAGACTGAGGAGGGTCAACTATCAATGAAAACACAAACACAATTATAATGTTTTTATCTGTACATGTACATATCTTTATTTCTTGAAAGTGCATGTAACTTTATTAACTTAATATCAAGTTATGTACCTGTATTACGCACTTATAGTACTTGCAGTACTATACAGTATATACTATACTATATATAGAGTGGGGCCGTTACTGCAGTGCGGCCGTTTTAACCGTATACCGTTGCCAAGTCCCTTTTGATACAGTAAATACAGATAGAAATTAAGGGGAGATCACTCCAGTTACAAAAGTGTATAGTGGAATCGTCATCTGGATATTATCAAACGTCATCCAAATTGTACTGATAGCATGCTTTGCTAAGGGGGATAGATAAATGTTAAAGGAGCCTGCCTGGGATAAAGGGGTCAAATTGGCTGATTTGCTTTCATTGATGTCTCACAACTACAAATCCAATGCAATGCACCGATTTTAAGTTTTTAGGTCACCTGAGCTTTAGCATTTTACATTTCAAACTTAAGGTCAAGTTCTGCTGGGCCGATTGAACTGAAAGTTGGTAGGAATGATCGACTCATGGTCCTGACAAAGTGTTGTTATTTTTCGGGTCAATCAGAAATCCAATATGGCCGCCATTTTGAAAAACTATTTCAAACTTAAAGTCAAGTTCTGCTGGGCAGATTGAAATGAAAGTTGGTAGGAATGATCTACCCATAGTCCTGACAAAGTGTTGTTATTTTTTTCTGGTCGATCAGAAATCCAATATGGCCGC
Organism: Mizuhopecten yessoensis; assembly: GCF_002113885.1. Classification (NCBI taxonomy): domain Eukaryota; kingdom Metazoa; phylum Mollusca; class Bivalvia; order Pectinida; family Pectinidae; genus Mizuhopecten; species Mizuhopecten yessoensis. Next base: position 97,882 of record NW_018403550.1, on the reverse strand, counting down.
CGTGGTCGCCATTTTGAAAAACTATTTCAAACTAAAAGTCAAGTTTGACTGGGCCGATTGAACTGAAACTTTGTAGGAAAGATCGACTCATGGTCCTGACAAAGTGTTGTTATTTTTCGGGTCGATCAGAAATCCAATATGGCCGCCACGGCCGCCATTTTTAAAAACTAGTTCAAACTTAAAGTAAAGTTCTACTTGGCCGATTGAACTGAAACTTTGTAGGAATGATCGAATCATGGTCCTGACAAAGTATTGTTATTTTTCGGGTCAATCAAAAATATAATTTGGCTGCCATTATACTTAACTATTTTTTTACTCAAATTGGTACATATTTCAACAACAAAATTAAATACTGTAGGACTCGGGTGACCGTTAAGGCCCATAGGCCTCTTGTTTTATTTTTTTATTTTTTTTGCATTACAATAACATATATATTTCATTAAACATAATTAATTCCACTGTCACACATACTTTCATACTAATAAATATTGCTCTTTTTGTTAGTGGTATTTTATTTTTAGGTCACCTGAGCTTTAGCTCAAGTGACCTATTGCTATCCGTCTTCGTCCGTCATCCTTTAACATTTTACATTTTCAACTTAAGCTGAAATACTGGCAAAGGGATTTCATTAATATTTCATGGGAGGGTTACTGACATCTCCCTGGCCAAGTGTTGTTATTTTTCGGGTCGATCAGAAATCCAATATGGTCGCCATTTTGAAAAACTATTTCAAACTTAAAGTCAAGTTCTGCTGGGCTGATTGAACTGAAACCTGGTAGGAATGATCGACTCATGGTCCTGACAAAGTGTTGTTATTTTTCAGGTCGATCAGAAATCCAATATGGCCGACACAGCCGCCATTTTGAAAAGCTATTTCAAACTTAGTCAAGTTCTACTGGGCCGATTGAACTGAAACTTTGTAGGAATTTGTTCGACTCATGGTCCTGACAAAGTGTTGTTATTTTTCGGGTCGATCAGAAATCCAATATGGCCGCCACGGCCGCCATTTTGAAAAACTATTTCATAATTAAAGTCAAGTTCTACTGGGCCGATTGAACTGAACCTTTGTAGGAATGATTGACTCATGGTCCTGACATAGTGCTGTTATTTTTCGGGTCGATCAGAAATTCAATACGGCCGCCATTTTGAAAAAAAACTATTTCAAACTTAAAAACAAGTTCTAATAGGCCGATTTAACTGAAACTCGGTCTAGGAATGATCAGCTCATGGTCCTGACAAACTTCAGTTAACGTTATACTTAACTATTTTGTACTTGTACATATTTCAACAACAAAAAATTAATACTGTAGGACTCAGGTGACCGTTTAGGCCCATGGGCCTCCTGTTTAGTAATGTTATATTAGAAAGGAATGAAAATCAGATAAGAGAAACAAAGAAATAGAAAAAATAAAGACGGGTAAATTGACAGAAAGATAGCCGGAGGAGGAGAAGTACCAGTATTAAACAATGTTTTTTCTCAAATAAATCTAAATAATATCAAACATAATCGGCAAAATGTAGGTCTAGGAAATATCAATAAGCCTTTTCCATTTTTCAACTCATTCTGGAAGTTAATGAGATATATTTCGTCTTTACTATTTGCAATATATTTTTGAATATTGTAATGTTCTTTAATTGAACTTTTAATTCCTTGTATAGATAAAGGCACTTTAAGACATCTTGCCTTGTATATATATTGTTTCATTATCAAAATAATACCATTGTTACTTATTAAGTCCATTATAGTTGTAAATAAACCAAAAAGAAATGTTTGTTTATTGTAATCAAATGGAATAATTAATGCATCTAATAAAAGATTTTGTACTTGTCACATTCCCATAATACATGCTCTATTGACTTACTAGTTTACACAGTTCACAGTAAGGGCTATCTACTATTCCTGCCTTTAACCAAGTCTTGGTGGCACTGTGTTGGCATGCTTGGCCATCGGGGATAAAACTAAATAAAATACAGGACCGTCCTCTCCTGGCGACTGTAAAAGGTTCAAATTTTCTGATTTGCTTTAAATGACTTGGTCCCAAAGTACTTTGAAAAGTTCAGCCAAATTGCAGTGGAGATTTAATTCCGAATTTATGTTTGGATTTCCTCTAAATTACAGATCTGGCATTCTCAACACATAGGGATAAGTAAATAAACTAAGAATGACGTTGACACTCGTTAGATGTGAGGGCTGGTCAGAAGAGGTCGAAGTGACATTGTCTTTCAAGGTGCGCGGTAGCTTTCAACCAAGGCTTTTTACACTTGGGATTTAAAATTGTATAGATGAAAAGTATCAATGTGCTTAACTTGCTTTAATTGACATCACCAAACTAGTGACTTTTACTTCCAAACTGTACCTGAGCATACGTCCACTGAACTGTAGTGCCAACTTACTCTGCCAAAATGGATCTAAATACACTAATTGAGAGGCAGGGTAATTTTCTCTTGTTTTTAAGAAAAACAGAAAGCTGACTTAAACCACCACTATCGAAGTATTTGTTTCCGCAAATAAACAAATGAAACGCGATAATGATGTCACAAGAACGACCAAGACAACTCGAAACCCATGGAAGACTGATTTGTTAGCGCATTTCATCTTGAATAACTAATAGCACATCCAAGCATGACTTTCAGACATTTAAGCAGTACGTCTACGTCGTAAGTATGTACATATATATCCGAACAATAAACAAAACACGAAGCAAAGTATATGGTGACTTTTTTTTGTGTGAGGGTTACACAAAACCGTATTACATTAAATAAAATATAATAAAGGAGAATTGTTTAGACTATTACGCGTTTGAGGATATATACAGTGATGCTAATGTAAAGACATTTTGTTTTGTAGTTTAAAAATGGGTAAGATAAGAAGGAACGACGACTTGTCAGCAAAATAACAATTCAAAATCGATAAAACTAGGGCAATATGTGAACACAGATTTACATTGAGACCTTTGAAAAAGTAACAGGAGAACACATGTTCTTGGAGACACCCGATATGTGAATCTTGGCCAAAGCCAAGTAATGTCGCGTCCTCTCACCGAGTACTCAGGAGTGAAATCAAAACCAAGTAATGTCGCGTCCTCTCAACGAGTACTCAGGAGTGCAACCAAAACCAAGTAATGTCGCGTCCTCGCACCGAGTACGCAGGAGTTACACCAAAACCAAGTAATGTCGCGTCCTCTCAACGAGTACTCAGGAGTGACACCAAAATCAAGTAATGTCGCGTCCTCTCACCGAGCACTCAGGAGTGACATCAAAACCAAGTAAAGTCGCGTCCTCTCACCGAGTACTCAGGCGTGACATCAAAACCAAGTAATGTCGCGTCCTCATACCGAGTACTGAGGAGTGACACCAAAACCAAGTAATGTTGCGTCCTCTCACCGAGTACTCAGGAGTGACTCCAAAACCACTTGAGGCATTTTAATGAGCATAATAAAAAACAGCGTGACATCAAAACCAAGTAATGTCGCGTCCTCTCAACGAGTACTCAGGAGTGCAACCAAAACCAAGTAATGTCGCGTCCTCGTAATGTCGCGTCCTCTCACCGAGCACTCAGGGGTGACATCAAAACCAAGTAATGTCGCGTCCTCTCATCGAGTGCTCAGGAGTGACATCAAACCCAAGAAATGTCGCGTCCTCTCACCGAGTACTCAGAAGTGACATCAAAGCCAAGTAATGTCGCGTCCTCTCACCGAGTTCTCAGGAGTGACATCAAAACCAAGTAAAGTCGCGTCCTCTCACCGAGTACTCAGGAGTGAAATCAAAACCAAGTAATGTCGCGTCCTCTCATCGAGTGCTCAGGATTGTCATCAAACCCAAGTAATGTCGCGTCCTCTCAACGAGTACTCAGGAGTGCAACCAAAACCAAGTAATGTCGCGTCCTCGTAATGTCGCGTCCTCACACCGAGTACTCAGGAGTGACATCAAAGGATATGTGAATCTTGGCCAAAGCCAAGTAATGTCGAGTCCTCTCACCGAGTACTCAGGAGTGACTCCAAAACCACTTGAGGCATTTTAATGAGCATAATCAAAAACATCGTGACATCAATACCAAGTAATGTCGTGTCCTCTCACCGAGTACTCAGGAGTGACCCCAAAACCAAGTAATGTCGCGTCCTCTCAACGAGTACTCAGGAGTGCAACCAAAACCAAGTAATGTCGCGTCCTCGCACCGAGTACGCAGGAGTTACACCAAAACCAAGTAATGTCGCGTCCTGTCACCGAGTACTCAGGAGTGACATCAAAGGATATGTGAATCTTGGCCAAAGCCAAGTAATGTCGAGTCCTCTCACCGAGTACTCAGGAGTGACTCCAAAACCACTTGAGGCATTTTAATGAGCATAATCAAAAACATCGTGACATCAAAACCAAGTAATGTCGTGTCCTCTCACCGAGTACTCAGGAGTGACTCCAAAACCACTTGAGGCATTTTAATGAGCATAATCAAAAACATCGTGACATCAATACCAAGTAATGTCGTGTCCTCTCACCGAGTACTCAGGAGTGAAATCAAAACCAAGTAATGTCGCGTCCTCGTAATGTCGCGTCCTCTCACCGAGTACGCAGGAGTGACACCAAAACCAAGTAATGTCGCGTCCTGTCACCGAGTACTCAGGAGTGACACCAAACCCAAGTAATGTCGCGTCCTCTCACCGAGGACTCAGGAGTGACATCAAAACCAAGTAATGTCGCGTCCTCGTAATGTCGCGTCCTCACACCGAGTACTCAGGAGAGACACCAAAACCAAGAAATGTCGCGTCCTCGTAATGTCGCGTCCTCACACCGAGTACTCAGGAGGGACACCAAAACCAAGTAATGTCGCGTCCTGTCACCGAGTACTCAGGAGTGACATCAAAGGATATGTGAATCTTGGCCAAAGCCAAGTAATGTCGAGTCCTCTCACCGAGTACTCAGGAGTGAAATCAAAACCAAGTAATGTCGCGTCCTCATACCGAGTACTGAGGAGTGACACCAAAACCAAGTAATGTTGCGTCCTCTCACCGAGTACTCAGGAGTGACCCCAAAACCAAGTAATGTCGCGTCCTCTCACCGAGTACGCAGGAGTGACATCAAAACCAAGTAATGTCGCGTCCTCTCATCGAGTGCTCAGGAGTGACATCAAACCCAAGTAATGTCGCGTCCTCTCAACGAGTACTCAGGAGTGACACCAAAATCAAGTAATGTCGCGTCCTCTCACCGAGTTCTCAGGAGTGACATCAAAACCAAGTAAAGTCGCGTCCTCTCCCCGAGTACTCAGGAGTGACACCAAAACAAAGTACTGTCGCGTCCTCTCACCGAGTACTCAGAAGTGACACCAAAACCAAGTAATGTCGCGTTCTTCACCGAGTACTCAGGAGTGACACCAAAACAAAGTACTGTCGCGTCCTCTCACCGAGTACTCAGGAGTAACATCAAAACCAAGTAATGTCGCATCCTCTCACCGAGGACTCAGGAGTGACACCAAAACCAAATAATGTCGCGTCCTCTCACTGAGTACTCAGGAGTGACACCAAAACCAAGAAATGTCGCGTCCTCGTAATGTCGCGTCCTCTCACCGAGTACGCAGGAGTGACATCAAAACCAAGTAATGTCGTGTCCTCTCACCGAGTACTCAGGAGTGACTCCAAAACCACTTGAGGCATTTTAATGAGCATAATCAAAAACATCGACATTCAAAACCAAGTAATGTCGCGTCCTCTCATCGAGTACTCAGGAGTGACATCAAAACCAGGTAATGTCGCGTCCTCTCACCGAGTACGCAGGAGTGACACCAAAACCAAGTAATGTCACGTCCTCACACCGAGTACTCATGAGTGACATCAAAACCAAGTAATGTCGTGTCCTCTCACCGAGTACTCAGGAGTGAAATCAAAACCAAGTAATGTCGCGTCCTCTCATCGAGTGCTCAGGAGTGACATCAAACCCAAGAAATGTCGCGTCCTCTCACCGAGTACTCAGGAGTGACACCAAAACCACTTGAGGCATTTTAATGAGCATAATCAAAAACATCGACATTCAAAATATCACACAAAGAAAAAGATCATGATGGCGAAAATAAAACTTTCCATAGAACATAGACAGCAGTCACATTCTATCAAAATAATCAAAATAAGGTAAAAGGTATTCGATGCAAGCTCTTGAAAACAGATCAACTGCGATATGATCCCATCAATAAATAGAAAGTCGAAATCGTAGTCGAGATTGTGTTCATGTGTCTCGTCCCATAGCCCTGATAAATCTACTCCACTTTGCTCAAAGTTAATCTGAAAGTGGAAATTTCATTATTTATTCACCAAAATGCAACACTATTAATGAGTAATTCAAGACATACACGGGCGTAAATCTCACAAGTACATATTTTCCTATGCGTCAAATATATTACATAGAAGCTTTTTAAGTTAACATTATTGCAATTTTCGAAAACCACGGAATTATTATCGAAGTCCGTGCTAAAACATATGTCCTGTGGAAGTCTTTTAAATATTTACTAAGAGTGATTTGTTTAAGTTGAAATAGCTTGTTTCATAATTGTTGTAATATAAATAAAGTTCATATGTTAAGTGAATCTTATAATTTTCGCTGCATTATTATTTTAACAAACATTTCATTCCGTTACCTGATTATGTGACACGTTTAATTGCTATTTATAGAATACTGTTTTTTTTACCACGTCTGTTTTCAAACAAGAATTAACTAAATCATTGTCATAATTACGTAATACAATTAATTAGTCGCACGGTGACATCTAAAGAACCTTTGTAGCAGGTGTTGCTCACCTGTCAATCAACGACGCTAGCTTGGGTCGCGTGACCCTGAGTAGTTTTCAGAACTACGATCAGAACTTAGACGGGTCACTGGTACACTGTATATCCTTCAGATTGTCTTCTAACACTAAGGAGAAAGCAATGGCGACCACGGTAAATGATCAGGTATGTTGGTTATTTTATTATAAGACGGTAAGAACATATATGTGTATGATGCATAATTATATGTAAAAAAATCATTGATCGTATGTCTGGGTTTTTCATAAGCTGCATGAATGTTGTCGTATCTAGATATTGAGCAGATCTCGTAAGAGAGTTAACGTATGTTTACAATTTCATATCACTACTCCAAAAAGTACTCTGAATCACCTGCCCATCATAACTAGCGCCTTTGTTGTCTTATCCTTTCGCTTTGGAAACAATTAAATATCTTTAGTTTAATATCATTTATATGCATCATTTCATTAAAATTATATGTAATTTTTATCATATTATACATGCTAACTAAATGGTATGGATATAGATTCACTATCTCGAGTTTAAAGTGGATGCTATCTATCATTTTGACAAATTCGTATTTTGTAATGTCTCAATGAACAGATGATAAATGAAAAGATATAATAAAAAAAACAAAATGGCATAAATCGGCCAGCACATGAGTCGAATATATTTTTCTCTCGTAGCGCGAACACTGAGACATGTGATCGTAGTTGATAAGAATTTAGGGATGTGTACGTTTTCATATTTAGCGTTTTTTCCTGACTTTAAGTATGTTGCCATAATTCATCTTCATTGGTATGTTTATCAATATTTTAACAGTATTGGACAGAGATATTACGTTCCGAGTCTGTTTTGAACGACCTTAATCGAAACCTGTGTACAACCATGTATATCGTGCACATTCATGTAGACGCATATTGATATAGTATTAACAAAGTAGCCTTACTTAATTTTTAACAGATACCTGTTCGATATCATTTTTATCACGAAGTGCCAACTTTCATCACAACTATTTAAAAACGACACCATCACATGGGTAGGGTAGAGGGCTCAAATGACATTGAAAAAAGAACAAATTTATAGGAAACCATTTCTTTCTTATCCAAATAGATAAATATTGAACAATCTGCAATCGGATGCTGTGACGTCACAGTCTCGAACTATCCTTATATTCAAATCTAACTTTCATCCGCGAGTAGTACTCACCACTTCCCTTTCACTAGTGTATTTTTAGAGCGCCAACTGAGGCCAAAATTGTTTTACTTGATTGAATTAAGCAATGAAATAACAGATTTTACAGTGAAAATATAGTTGACATTTTTCTCCTGTCACAAATAATATTTCACACTTAAATCGCATGTTTTTATTGTCGTATTTTTCAAGTCGTCATTTCCGTATTGCGTATCGGGCATTCCATTACCATAGTGTAAATTATTATATTTACATTTGCATCGCATTGTCACTATATAGCCTATTTGAAAGCTGTGTCGTTGATGGGACTTTAATTACCATGCATCACGAGACACACTTCTTAGCGTATTAATACAACACTGACAGGTACTACAAAACCAATAAAAATAAACATGACGGCTGCTGAAATATCGCTTGCAGGGATCAATCTAGGTTTTAGGGGAAATTACCCTTTTTCAGATTTGGGGAAAATTAGAAAATTTGATACATGTGTGCAGTATATTTCAATTTTTAAACAATTTTAAGCTTAAAATTGTAGATTTTTTCGGTAAATTATGTGGAGAAAATGTGTATATGCAGTTTTATGCATTTTTACTGTTGAACTTTAAAGAAAACATCTACTGTATAGGGGGAAATATTTTGAAGAAAAACGGCTATTTTCTTGTTGAAATAGGGGAATTTCGAAGCACACGGGGAATTTCAAAGAACAGCGGAATTTTCTTCTGTAGGGGAAACTACCCATAAACGGTAGTGAATTAAGTCTAGATTGATCCCTGGCTGGGCATCGTGAGATTTGACAATGCCCGCATTGTAAATTTATGTGCAAAATAAAAAATAAAATAAAAAACACTTTTATTACATCGAAAACAAGACCAAAGTCTGCCATATCGTACAAAATGCACATCGGTTGAAATCACCAATGCCGGCAATGGAAACAATTTTAACGCTCATGCAATTTATCAGAAATATCGTCTGTTACACTGCACTGATCAACAGGGGTTCGTTACAAATGTCTGAAATACACATATTATATAGACCTACTGACACATATTTTATAGACCTACTGACACATATGTTACAGACCTACTGATATGAGTCACAGCACACATAAACATGTCAGACGTTTGTAACGAACCTGTGCTCCGTCGCAAGAACACTCACTTCAAACGCTATGTTTCACGCGTCTCGCATCCACCATTCCTCAGTTTCACAGTAATCACAGTAATCTTCCATCATTGGAAATCCCGATAGAGATTGTTGCGATGCCTCTTCTTTTTGTTTTAATCGCGTTAACCTTAACGCCTTCACTTGCGGTCGCGCGCATGCTTAATATGTAAAGTTTATTTACAGTTTATGTACACGTAATGTTCACTGTTTAATAAAAGGAAGCACTGAATTTCCTGGGATTAGTATTCCAGTGCTTGTTCAGTCGATGCTTAAACGTATTGATGTTTTCTGCGGAAACTACTTCCTCTGTAAGGTTGTTCCATATGTTGACAACTCTGTTGCTGAAGATGTTTTTGCTGATGTTTAATCGGAATGCTTTTTTGTAGAGCTTTTTAGAGTGCCCCCTTGTCGGGTTTACTTCCGGTCGTGCAAACATGTCGGGCCGTTAGTTTCTGACGACATGTCAAATAACAAGGAGTTATGGAATCTACCGACTGTCGTCAGGTTCCCATACAATCAACAAATACATTCACGCCTGGATTCTTCACAAAATGAGCAAAGAGAACAGTTCAAATTAACTTCCAAAAATAACTCCCTCGTGGAGGGCAAGGTCGGATTTACGGTGTTCACTGTATTTGTCCATGCGCGAAATTTGTTCCGGGGAAAAATCGAAACAATTTCAAATATAACTTTCAGCTCAGAGTTCTATTGATAAACTTAAATCACCCTATAGACATATCATAAGCAATTGTACTGATACTGAATTGTGGAATAGAATTGAAGTGTTTGTTAAAATTTAAAAGTATTACTTTGTTTGCCAGTCAGCACGCGACAATACGCTGTTCAAACTATTGAACGAAATTGTGTGGACTGTCGAATAGGCGGGCATTTTTAATTTTGAATATAAATTATAAGTAAAAAACGAACATAAGAGGCAGAGAAAACGTAAATATAAGTATTGAACTATTTTTTTTATGGTATTTAGGATCTATTTGAATGACGCAGCTTTGCAAGCAAAAAAATCATAATGCGCGAGCGCTTATTATGTTTGCTTGCAAAGCTGTGTCATTCAAATAGATAATAAATACCATACAAAAACAGTTCAATGCTTAAGTTACACCGGGTAAACAATAGTACACGTGCGTGACGTGATATGTTAACACCCGATATCGAGACTTAACTTGGAAATGTGCTTCAGAAATAAAGCTTATGATACAAAGACATTAATTAACTCACGGGAAAACACTGACATACGATCAGACGATTTCAAGAAGGTCGTATATGAGGCGCATGGAATGCAGACTGATGTGATTTGTTTACCAACCTCACCTGTACGTATCACGTGCTAACAGTAGTTCACAAGCTCTTGGTCGCTACGACTTTTGTTGTCGAGCGAGTTACGCTCTGTCAGATAAATCGGTTCACAAATGCAATTACAATAACTCTGTGAAAATAGTGGTTTGTAAAATATCAAGATCCCTTTAAAATGCAAGTGCATGTGCGTGCACGTAATAACAGCATACCATATGTACCTGACATGTTAATATACCATGCGTAAGCAGGCTATGGAATGATGTCCAAAGTGTATATGATTGAGAGTAAATTTGTTCCATAAAAGAACAGTTAATTGACAAATAAATATAGTTATTGAATTTATTTCCGTCGTTTTTGGTATATTAAATAAAATAAGTGTCACTGTATAAATTCTATCCCTCTGCCAAAAAGTTCCGATTTTTTTCAAGGTAGACAACTCTAATCAGGATAAAAAAAATGTATAAATAAATTAATTATAAAGACTTTTTTCACTCTTTTTGCATGAAACTATGTGTCCTGTTTCCTTTTGGCTCGTATTTAGTAACTTTTATCCATATAGTTTCAATAAAAATGGCTTTTTGTAACACGTTGTAGATATTTTATGATAGATACAATATTTGTAGGGTTGATTAGCAATGTTTCTTTTCATTATTTTATTGTTGTTATAGTTTTGAACAAAGCCACACGCTCAAAAAATGTGGAAGTGTTGAATTTGACAAAAAATGAATTTTTCGGAATTTTTTACCAAAAAAATCACAGTTTATCGGAATGCTTAGATTTTCATAAAATTATCTCTCCATGGTGACATAACCATCATGAGAAACTTTCATTGAATTCTGATGGCTAACTGCGAAAGGGTGGAGCCTCCTTAACCATCCAATCTGAGAGCAGGTTTAGTGTGAAATAACAATTATTCGAATCTGTTTATAGAAAAGTATCTTTAATATTTCAGCAACTTCCTCAGTCCGCAAACCTATCGACAGAAAATGCACCCGAACCCTTGTTCGATTTAGACCTTGACCGGAAGTATATGTGTCCTGTATGCCTTTGTGTCCTGAAAGATCCTATGCAGACCTCTTGCGGACACCGCTTTTGTAAGGCGTGCATAACGGGAACATTCGCCCTGCCGACGTAAGTATGTAATTGCAAACTGTCAATAACTAAGATAGAATATTACCTAAAATCAACTAAAATACTGTTTACTTCATGCGTGGAAATGTATCCGATAATCCACAATTAAGAATAAAATATCACATGATCGCATGCATGACCTTAACGGTGACAATTAGTAAACCAGATTATGATCACATACATTTGACCGATGAAGATAATTGACTAAAGACATCACCTAAACGTTCACACGTACATGCAATCAGTTCACTGATTGTGCTATATGATGATCGCCTGCACAGGTGATGGTACAATGTACTTAGAGCGAATAATTAGATAACTCAATACGCGACCTTTTGATCGCTTGTCCGAGATGGCCTTACGTGTATAATATATGTTACTCTTAAATGTTTAATAAATTGCATGACTGTTCTACGTTCAAAAAGAGCATCACATCGCCATTGTATTGGGTCATTGGAAATATTCTATTTGGAATCGCCAATTTGACGTAAGATGGAAAGTTGGATTTTCAGATCAAAATTAAAAAGGCTTCTTTGTAGAAGCAGTTGGGCACATGTAAGGAAACTATTGCTAAATATTGTTTTACTGGAGCGTTTATAGTCTGAGACTGTTTTTCGCGTTTCTGTGAGAGCTATCTAGGATGTTTGGATAGTGCAAGCGATAATTAGCCTTTGGTATTTGTGTTTGATTTCTGTATACGCATGCCATACATGAGTGTATATCCGCGTATTTGTTTTCAACACTTGGAGATGATGTGTTTACTGTTATTTTCTATTTGTCTATCACTTTGTCATTTTAGAGTCCGAAACAACACCCGGGTACCGTATTCCAGGTGTCCTGTGGATAACACGTACTTCCACATCGAGAAAGAGGTAAGCATAAATGTCGTAAAAACTACTATTTTGTTCTGGTGTTGTTAAAACTACTTGTAATAGACCGATCTTTTGGTGTGGCCGTTGACATGATCCAGCTACGCACTATTCTTGTTCAGAACAAAGATATGTGTCTGTAATGAAGTTTGACGTAGGATATTATAATTTCTACAATACAAGCATTGCAATGCACTATACAGGCTAATTCTAATGAACTGACGGTTCCCGTCCGTCCGGAAGTCTGTCTTCACCATGTACATTGTTCAGAAGAATTACCAGTTTCCAAGTTACTACATGTTCCGTATACATTGTAAGTCCGAAGTGATGCCTGTCTCCTTTGCCCAATGACTATTTTTTACAGGCAATGGGTATATCGGACTAAGTCAGTATCAACTAAACTTGGCTTATATACTGTATGCTACTATATGTTTTCAAACTATATTTTTAGTATTAGGTATAGTGATCTTAGTCAGGGCCGAGACTAGTGACTTTTTCCAGCTTTGTCAAAAATATGACCTCATATTAATGACTAAACGTTTCTTTTCTGTTGTCAGTTATTTCCCGACAATGCCATCAAGCGGGAAGTTCTGTCATTAAATGTCCGGTGTCAAAACGTCCTAAATGAATGTGATTGGAGCGGAGAACTCCGGAACTACAGCGAGGTGAGTGGACAGTGAGGGTTTTGGTCATTTAGCTATCGTGAATATTTTTCTATATTTATTTTTAGGGAAAATGATTTCATGAGACCGAGATTTCTTATAGTTCACAATTATCTCGAACGCTGATGTGTAATTAGTCGGTCATGTAGATTATTGATTTACATAACAGTCATCTTGGAAATCCAAGGATTCCTCTGCGGAGTATAAAAATTTAAAGCAAAGCCCTGGATTTCTAGGATGAATACCTGTACGGACGGCCCAATGAACGACATTGGGCGTTACTATTTGTTATATTACATTACATGGGTGGATTTGGTCGAGTGGTTAACACTTCGGCCTTCCATGCAGACGGCCGGGGTTCGATCCTCGAAGTCGTCGTACGCATCGAATATCAGAGAAAGTGTTTTTCTCCTGCCAACACAACTCCAACAACCCAGCTTGAGTATAAAATGGTGTGAGGTGGATGTTGCAGTATCTGTGATGTTAGCATTCAAGTGAGGTGGCACTTTAAAGGGGCATCACGGTGAAGTAATTTCTATGCCTTTTTTTTCAAATACTACATGAATATATCAAGTGAGACTCCTTATGGAAAAAAACGATCGGAATTGACTGAAATAGATTCATAAATATTATTAAATCTAAGATAATCATCGGTATTTCCACCTGTCTGACCAACGTTTGGTTCAGGGATTTCCCTTTACGAGTGCGTGCGCATAGCACACAATTTCTTTGTAAACAAAATGACTGTCCGTGTGAAGTAAGTGAAAGAAAAGTGTTGTACCGTCACAGCTACTACGCGAAAAAATGCCAAATGGTCGAAAGATGGCGCAAGGAGTACGTTACGGAATCGTTATTGCAGGCTGGAAGTATTCAAAAGAGAAAATAATTGTTTATGTTATGAATAAATATCTAAAACTATTAACCTCGGTAGTATCTTTGTCCGAGTTTGAACACAGATGAACTCAGTTTAATATGTTAATGGACATGTATCGGAGAGAGGTTACTTTGTGTTTCTATAATTATACAGTGGTTTATGCGAAAGGATAAGTGAATGGTTAGTTTGATTTTGCCATGAGGCCCTCCAAGGGATAACTGTTGTGATGGCCACGGCGTATTCTGTTCTCTCCTCTGTCGGTACTCGGGGTCCTTTTGAAAAAGGATATTAGTCTCGCGAATATTCCTTTTTACAGAAAGGTCAAATGAGATACGTGCGCTATTAGATTAACATAATTTATAATATAAATAAAAAATCGTATGATTTAATTATATTGCTGAATTGAACGATTTTTTGTTGTTTTTACATGCAAGATTTAAATTAGTACTAATATGAATAACTTTTTAATTTTTCAACAGTTCATGTTTTCATATGATGTTGACTTAGAATGTATGATCATGTAACAACCTTTTCTCTATAAAGATTTAATTTTCTACTTCAGATAGAATCGGAATACGTATTGAAAACAGGGGGAAAACATTTGTTTACAATGTAAAAATGACGCGTGCTGCCGATAACTACGACTTCTGTTTCGGACTAAAAAGAAATGATTAAAGAATAGTTGTCTCAGCATAAAAAGGACCATTTCCAAGAATGCTTTAATCTATGTAAAGTATTGAAAAAATATAATTATCAAGTATCTCAAAACGTTCCATACCTGACACATATTATACATGTACACGTAGTGGTATTGCTATACAGTTTAGTGTGTGTGATGGCTTAGCTTATATGACTTACCAATTATAAGTGTTAGCGTATGGAGACAGTGAAAGTAGGAAAGAGAGTATACATAAATGAATATGCATGGTCTAGAAAAACAAAATGGCCAAAGACATTGAGTTGTTCAATGCAATAAAAAAAAAAAAATCACAAACGTTTCTCTTTTTTATACGCGTGTATTTTGTCATTGCATATATGCATTTTATGAAAACATTTGAAAAAGGATATTAGTCTCGCGAATATTCCTTTTTACAGAAAGGTTTGTCCCATGGTTCAAAGAGTGTTTAGCCCCGTACCATATGTACCGGTCACATTCCGGTAATAAATTCAATATATATTTATATATGTTTACTTTATGTGTATGCCAATTATCATTGTTGATATTTAATTGTAAATGTATAACGGGAGAAGGCTGTGATAAATTGTAAAAACTTGTGCCCCATCCCTTGTTCAATTTTATTGGCAACAAATATGTTTAAAGCTAAATAAATTTAAATTCTGAATATTGGCAAGAGTGCAATTAATTCTGACGATGTATAATTACTGTTCAATGAGTTTGAATACGGACTTAAAAATCATATTACTTGGCGTCATAGTGCGGTAAGAAGTTGCAGTTTCGCTCAGACCACTTGTGTTTACTGCCTAGTCAGGTGACGTTATCGGCGCTATTTTAGCAGGGCTTTCCCGAACAATTCAGGTGGTCAAACTGGACATCTGAAACGGACTATGAATATGGGAATAGCGAGGTAACATAAGTGGAAGTGCATGCAATACATACATTCATTAAAAAAATATGACTCTTCACGTGATGTTCCTTTAAAAGATGCCATTGGAAGCACGGTCCCACTAAAACAGAACACAATACAGATGTAAATCTCAAGCACACACGCAAGCATACACACATAGGGAGATATTAGCCAGGTGGCATAGGACTAGTAGTTAGCGCCTGATAAGGCAGCTCCTGCGAATTCCTAAAAAAAATGAATTAATAAATGTATATGCTAGTTGTATTAATTGAATATCTATATACTGTAAAGCGCTTTAGAGTGGCTTATGTTGTATATTATTCTTATTCTTATGGTGATGTGGACATATTACGTGATTGATTGTTTCAGCACGAGGAGCAGTGTAAGTACAAGGTGATTGCCTGTGAGAACGGCTGTGGAGTGCGAGTGATCCGCCAGGAGATGCCCCACCACCTGGAGGGATGCTCCCTCAGGATCGTCTTCTGTCCCCACTGTCAGAAACAAATGACCCACAACATCATGTCGGTAAGGATATAAACTATCAGAGTGTTACCAAATATAAACTTCATCTACATGCACTGTATATGGATGGAATACGTTATCCATCAAGACGTACAGGAACATTTTTTTGCAGCAGAGTTTTGGGAGCGAATTGCGGCATTTGACTCAGCGATGTAGAACCGGGCGCCGGGATCATGAAACAATCTTAGACATACATATTTTGCTCAGTCAATCACTTATGATGTCACTTTTCATGACGTTATCTGTGATTAGCTAAGTCAAAACAAATTTAGACTTAAGATCGTTTCATTAACCTGTGTCCTGATGTCGATTTATTTTATTTTATAACAATACGGAATCTACAAAATACGTATTTGGTTTTCGATGTCTAAAAATATGTTAACACCTCTGGTTTTACATCTGAACAAAAAATCCATGGTTGTCTTGTGTCCAACTTATGACCCGTTTTCATATTATCCGTTTTGTTGCAAGGATGTCAAAAAACCATGAAACCATGTCTTAATCATAACATCTCTCGTAAATTATACGCGTATCTATCGTAACTTAAGAGTTACCTCCCATTGAACGGTCAGCAAACGAGTTTCGTTATCTTTTTGCTGAGCCTCCGTACACCGAATCCCAGTCCGATATTTACCCTCGGAGTAATATTGATCGCCCGAGTCTATATATAGAAATGCCCATACATACTTCTTGTATGATTTTTTTATCAACATAAAAACACCAGATCTAGTGTGTCAGTTATTACTATTCTCAACTCTTGCAAAAAAGCTCACTAGAAACTCAGAAATTCTCACATTTAAATATTTTCTACCTCTATATGCAGTGTGATAAAAGAATGTTCACACGCGTTATTTCTTTATTTCTAACACAGAAACACGAGGTGTTGGTGTGTCAAAACTTCCCCGTCCAGTGCTTACAGTGTGGTCAGGTTGGGATGAAACGCAAAGACATCGGCAACCACATGAACAAGGAGACAGGAGATTGCCCCATCACCATCATTGATTGTCCTTTCCGTGTGTACGGCTGTCAAGTTACCGTAAGTTTCATGGAGTTGAGTAAGACAAAAGGAACCCATTACGCTTTACACTGGGAAAATTCAATGTTTCGGAAGTCTATTTATATCTATTGAATATTTGGTAGTTTAATCTATGTTAGACTATTCATATGTATATGTAGTTTCCTCTTCAATATTCTATGAGCTAGCTACAGAACCATGAATAATTGAATCAGTTTTCAAGTTTTGGCACTAAACATTTGTGATTATTTTCCGTAAGGTGAACACTTCAAAAAGTGGCAAAATGCATGATAGATCCGAAGTTCCAAATCGGTAGCTTAAATTTTATATTTGTCAGAAAGGTCAAATATTCGAATAATTTGAATGTGTTGAGAAAGCAGTGTCCCAACTTCACATTGACTGATAGGTTTGTCTGTAGAAAAACTGATACTTTTATCCACATGATATGTATGAGCCATATACACGTACATAAATAACAGTAGTGACCTACCAACAGCTGTACATTTGAGGTATAGCACATGCCCTTCTTCATGTAACACTTGGGAACTCAACAGCCCGCATTTAATAACGTGTGCTATCTGAGACATTACAATAAAATACATGTTGGATTGTGTATGCATTTAAATAAATAAAAATAGGTACGTTTGATATGGGGATGCCATTACTACAGTAGTACTAGCACTGCTCTTAATATCAGTACTTTTATGTTGTTGCTTAACGTAAAACACCTTTTAATGTCAAAAATTAACATTCTCATGTATGATTGATTTCAAACAGTGTATTTCATGAGTAAATAGTGATTAAAAACTATATATATATGTTTGCAGACCACGAGACTATGTATGGCGTCCCACTTACAGGACAGCTGTCATACCCATCTCTCTTACGTTATGGCGCACGTGCGGACACAGGATCGACATATTGCCCAGTTAGTAAATGAAATAACAACGATCCGTCAGGTACTTGGTCAGCAGACGGAGCGATGTCCTACCGGCGATATACACGGAAATGGACAAGACAATGATATTTTGTGATAAATGAACAGGTTTTTAACCTTCAATTCGGACTATCAATAGTGGGCACTTTTATGATACTGGAACATTTACAGAGATATTTTATTTTTATTTTAGAGATATTTTTTTATTATCAGTCAGGCACACTATTGTGCGCAACAAGAGGTCATCATAAAGTACAATATAACAATGATATGGTTGACCGTAAAGCACTCATCTTACTATGCTAGCGTACAATAATATAGTGGAAACTATTACACTCCTCATACAATGATAAACACACTATTACACTGTTCATACGTACTATCATACCTTGTTATAATAGACAATATAACGCACTGCTCATGCAATGACACTCATCATACACTGTGATATACATTATTACACTCATTTTACAATACTATTACGATGGTATAATACATAGCAATACATTTACACATACCGTTCGTTCACACAGTGGTATAGCAGGCACTGTTGCATCCATCTTACAGTACAATCCTACAATAATATTATAAAAGTATTACACATATATTACTCGCACTCCATGATACATATATTATAGATAGTATACCACACTATACAGTGCAATCATACCATGGCATAATAGTGACTATAATACTCATCATACCATATAATATTACAAAGGTATAATAGACAGTGTTACAATCCCATCATACAATACTGTAATAGACAGATAACAAACAAACCATGATAAGCAAGCTGTAACCACACTCATTATGCAATACAATTATGTTAGGTTTAGCAAATGATCAGTAATATCTATATGTATACAAAAGTTTACAGTTTGATGTGTGAAATTCACATATTATTTTTTAATTGTCTTTCTAGTAATTGTATGAACAGCGATAGATTTGATAATATTCTAACATTACATATTGATATTAATCCTTTCATTTTATGAACAGATGGATTAGAGGTATAATAAATAGGTATATATTTTCTGCGGATTTGACTTACATAATCATTTGAACATATAAACAAATAATGATACTCGCTTACAGCAAAGCGGACATATTCTGCCTTCACGTGGTGTTCTAGTCCATTGCCCAGTCTCTATAGGCAGAGATGTATTACTGGTTCTGAACTTACAGATAGTTATTCTATCTTTTTGTAAACGACACTACTAACACAGTTACATCACGGTAGTGAATGAGATGATTAGGGGATTATGTCGTACAGTTACCTTGCTATCAAAATATCTTTGAAGTGAACCAGTATACAGCTACATTTTTTTTTATTTTTTCCGTTGTCATACAAATATCAGCAATATCTGGTAATGAATTCTATCAGTCCTAACTTGAAAATGATAGGATTATTTCGAAAATCACGAATACAAATTGAAGGTGTTTTTTTAGACAATTAAACTGTCTTTTTAGCAAGCTGCATGTACTTCGGTCAAGATTTACTGACCAAAGAAACGTTCCGATGAATGATTATTTGTTAGATTAATTAAGAGCATTTAAAATAGATACTGTCTAGTGTGACGAGTGAAAATCAGTCTTTTGGGGACATAAAATAATTCGGGAAAGAGGGGGGGGGGGGGGGGGGGGTATTTTTATATCTAAATGCATGTAACTGCAGCTAGAAAAGGATTTAATTCAATCGCCTGTAGTTGAATATGAAAAGTAAAGAAACAGACACACGATTGAGTAACACATTTTTATATCATTGCGGTACTTCAATGATTTGTCCCAGTTTAAAGAAATAAACCAAGTGCGAGTCAAGACTGTGTTTTTGTCATTAATGTAGTAACATGAAACCTCTTTAATCGTCAGCTAATGAATTATTCAAATTGCTTTTCGTTTGCATCCCCTGACGTCACAATCAATCTTATCACATTTTCATTTTGTGGAAATTAAATCAAAATACTGCATTTGCCATTTACTAACGTTTAACACAAAAAAATACCTGGTTCAGTGTCGTGTGTTAACCATTTCAATACACATCACGAAGAGTCGTAGTACAGTACCATACATACCAGAATGTGACGTCATAAAATACCATCTCCTTTACACACCCTTAAGGAAATCTGGCTCATGTTATTCAAAATAATTAACTTTTTATCATATATACATTTTTAGATGCATATGAATGTCCTCTTTCAATTAAAGCCAAAAATAACAAGGGTCATAGTGCTAACTATTTTAGTAGCAGCCTATTTTGGACATACTGTTGCGGCCATGTTGGTTTTGCACAATATACCCAACCCCACCCATTTTTTAACAATTTTTTGAAGTTGACCATTCATTTTAACTTTAACCTAAATATATGAATATTCAAAGTGAATAAAAAAAATGGCATGTCATAGTCGAAATGGTTTTTTTGATGACATTTGAAGTCAAGGGACGCTTGTGGCCAAAAATAGAATTTTTACTTTTCTAATGGAGTTTTGGTCGGGATGACTTAAATCTAATATCAACGATAAAAAAATGTTGTTTCTTTCAGATGTTAATGTTGAAATATAATTGACCCAGACCCAGATAAAATGGACAGATAATAGTAAATCTATGTTTAACATTCATGTTTTAAAGTTAAACAAATAACAAACATACATGTAATATCAAAAACCATACCAATTGTATTGCACCAGGAGGACATTTTGACAATTGGTCTCTCTTCAGGCCAAAATATTAAAAAAAAACACAAATACAAATGTTGAAGGACAAATCAAATCAAAAGGACTTTTTCTATAGCCAAATCCCTTAAGTACAAAGGCTGAAAAGGTAGACAATGCTTAGCATGTCATGATATGTACTAAGTTTCAAGGTGATTGGACTTTAATTACATCATCAAATACTACCTTGACCAAAACCTTGAAATGGACAATAAAAGCAATAACTCATACAAGGAGTTATTCTACAACTTTAGACTTTCTGAACAGCTAATTGCCATTATTTAACATTGTACACTTTACAGACTATTTGAAAGACATCGAAACATATTTGCTCTCGCTATTATCATTTTCAAATCAAAGCTTCAATCTTCTTACTCATATGTGGACCAGTCTTTGCTCTTACTCCTTAATGCTGTGTGTTTTTGTGTCAAGTCTCCAGAAGTTGTGATTTGCCAATGATATCATTGCATTTGATGTTTTTAAAAATATTTGGTATTAAAAATCCCTGCATTGTATGTTTTGAAAATCACATTGGAATTATTAAAATGGGTATATTTACTCGAATGTTAATCTCATTTCCTCAATTCTTCATTCTTCAGTAGATTTGTGTGCCAAGGTCTCAAGTGCATCACCAGTTTCCCTTTGCCTTCTATCCACCATTGCCTGACTAACAGCAGGTATATTGAGAGCTGTCAAGATGCTGTTTATTTGTGTTGTACCAATTCCAGCATGAAGCACACCTATAGAATTAATAAACAATATGAGTTATACCTGTAAGTTTGTAAATTTAGGGAAAATATAAACTTCTAATTATGTTATTATTAAAAAAAATCACTAGCACTTAAGATTATTTAAGGAAAGAGGTATGGCGGAAAACTGTCCATATTTCCCTAAGTCGGCATTTATGAAAACGGGAAAACAAATTAGGGAATAAAACATTTCGGGTATCAAAAATGCATACAAAAGATATAGAACCAATTGAATATGAATTTTTAAACTGTTGAGAAATTAGGTATTGCTAATATGATACTGCAAATATAGCCATATACGCTATATCTATGAAAGTGATGGGGTTTCCCGGACTTAAAAACATACTTTCAACACTTTCCCATCTGAGGACCAACTTTTGAACACACTTGTTGTGACCGTGATGTAATATGCAAAAACAAATCGTATTTTTACGGAAAAGTGCTCCTCCTTTGGGAAGTGCTCAAAAAATGAAAAACAGAGTTGATCCAGTCTCTCTAAACTGCGACAGGTGTTTCTAGGGTTAAATAAGTTTGTAATTGCCAATATCTATATGTTCTATGTAGCCGAATGTGTAACGCAGTTTACTTGTGACTAAAAAATAAACTGTGCAGGTTCGAATCCTCCCTCAGGTTTTTTTTCTTTTCTTTTTTAAATATTTAGGCATGTAATCATTTCCCTTAATAAAGCAATATTTTGTTTTTCAAATCGATGGAAAATTTTGTTTACATTTTAATAACATACCTATTGATTTATCAGTTTTGTTAGTAATAATTTCGTTACTATTTAGTGCGACATGCGGATTATCGCCCGAGACCGGATACTTTCTCAGAACTCATTCTGAATGCTACCGATTTACCGAACACAGGTAGTAGTGTTAAAAATTAAATCCGTTCAAAACTGTTTCGTATAGATTGCACGATCTTGTATTACATATAAGCGTATATTTTGTTATAAATCAATATAAAAAAACGTGAAATAATCATTGTGTTGAGCCTTTATCGTTAAACGCATGTATTAATACCCATGGCCTTAAATTCGTCTGTTTACAATAATCTATTCTTAGACAAAGGATTCCGATATAGCTACGTATACCTGTCTAAAAATACCTGATGACGCGTCATAACAGTTCACGGTTGGATGCGCGCACTAGCGTAACATAACTTTGGGGAAATAGGCATAGCAACCCGCCATACCTCTTTGGTGTACTCCACATCAAAGGAATATGATGCTATGACTACTAGAAAATAATTCTTATGTCTACCTTGATATATATGTTTATGTTTACCATGATGGTATCTAAATTTTCTCGTGAGATAATTCAGTGCCAAAATTGGTAAAAAAATACATTTCAGGGACAATAACTTCCTATAAATTAGCCATATAAAAAACCCCATTAATTTTGGTAAGAATAAGCAAGCAGATATTAGAATATGTTAAGCGGTTGACGATCATTATCTTTTAACCATAAAGAATATTGTATGCAACTAATATGTGGCGTTCTGAGCATGCAGGTTTAAAAAAAAATATGAATTTTAAGAATAGAAAAACTTTCTCTGTTCAGGGCTACCCAGGAAATGCTTGCAAAAATACTAAGTTCTGTTCTTTAGACCCTGTACCGGATACATAAGTCTGCATGTACATATAAAAAATATTGTGTTTTTCCCAATGCACATATGAATATTTTTTTTAGGTTTGTACACTTGCTTATTTTAAAGCTGTTTACCCATTATATGGACTTTCAGTATTTTCATCTATTATCAAAGTATTTTTAGCATTCTGTCAGCTATTTGATCATGTTATAACGAGAGAAAAATAACAGACATGGTACAAATTCGTATAGGATTCCTTCACCTTTCACTGCAAAATTGATAAAATATAAAAGACCCCCCCCCCCCCCACACACACACCCCTCCTCTAAAATACGACTGAAAAAGAGTAAGTCCAGCCTATTGTTTAAAATGTAAAGAACATATCAAACACCTGTTGATGCCTCTTTCCTGTTGGTAATTTGTTTGTAAAATTACAGTCTGTATTTAGACATGGTATCTTTAACAGTGCTCCATGTCCATAGTTCAGTACACAGGTTGTATGCGACAAAGATAATGGGTTGTTGCACATCTTACACCCAGCGAGACAATCTGCAAGAACAGAGAGCTCAACCACCCGCCTCCCTTCCCTCCAATCATCACTGTCTCCGACACAAACGTCTTTCTCGACAAAGGAAAGATCAGGCAAATCAAATGGAGTTGTGTTATCAGGGCGGACAGGGACAGACGAACTATATCTAGTCTTCTTTGGGTCCAACGCCTTACTTGTGCAGCAGATATATTTTCTCTACATTTACTTTGTTTTTCTGAACGGAAATACCCCCTCTTACGTGTCATTTACAATGTTCTGCCTCCCAGACGACATCAATAAACAAATGGCGCCTGACCGGAAGTTAGTCGTATAACTTAATAAAATGAAAATTTACTTAAGCAGTATAATAATATGCAGATAAAGGATATTCAAAACAAAAAATGCAGATTTCATTTATTAATCTGACAAAAGATTATGACAACGATCAGCTGACGATATTCGCGGCGCATTCAAAAACAGCCGAGCGAGCTTCCTTTGATTGCAGCGAATAGAAGCTACCATTATGATTGGTCAATACCAAAAAGTGATATTTTGATATTTGTCATAGTGTGAAAGATATCAGTTTTATCAAGTTGATAGAATCCGATATGTCATTGGCAAAAATGTAATAAATTTCATAACAAATTTCATTGTAAAAGTGCAGTTGCACTTACCATTACAATAACACTTATCTGCAATGTACATTTAATGAAATTACGTTATTTTTCAAACATCATTCATTACCAGTGCAAACAACATTTTTATTACACTTACCAATATGAAGCAAAGCTAAACATTGCATTTTATGTCATTAAGACTTCAGACTGTCGGAGAATAATCAGCAGTGTTTATATGAACAGTCAAACTTTGTGTAGGAGTCACTGTAATATGTACGTACTTACACATGTATATATGTCTTGTAAACTAGAAAATGAAGTGCACTTCTTTTTTCACTGTTCCCTTAATGAATCTGCCAGAAAAGAATATTTCCAAAAATGCATTCCTAATCACAATGATGTTACCTTAGATACCAATTATTTGACCTCAATATTATCTACAAACAAACAGTTTATATTGGACTATTGCTTATTCATTAAACAGTCTCTAGAACTGAGGAGAGTGGGCTTGCTGACAGTATAAGGTATGGACTTTGAAGCTAAACATGTTTAAATACAATTTTCTTTTTGAAGCTATGTTAATTTTGTTCATGTTACTGTATATTAGAAATATGAGCATTCACTTTGCGACTTATCTACATGTACATGTCTATGCATGTATTTCACTGTGTTTTTCTATTTTGCCTTCAAAAAACTTTGTAGTTACAAATGTGCAAATAAAATGTTGAATTGAATTGAACATAATACACTGTTTGTGTACAACACGTGTGTAGACAGGCATAGTGTACTGTATAAGGTGGCCTTGCTTTAAGTTTATGTGCTCAGCCTTGTTAGCTTTATGATTAAACTATCAAAAATTCATGTCCATATTCTGGACATTTAACGCATTTTCTTAGTCCTAACAGTCAATACATGGATACTTACATGAAGTTAAGGAGTATATGGATGTGGTTATAATATTATTACATGTACTTATAATGATCCTTTGGTCAAATGTTGCTTTCCTGACAAAAACAGCCATTGATGTTTTCAAGCAAGAGTTACACCAATGGTCATAGTTTACACTGTTATTCATACTCAGTTACAAGATTGCTTCCATCCTTCTTTACTTTTAGCAGAACTGTTAAGTCCACACCAAAGAGCGAAGGCGGAAAACTGCCCGTATTTCCCAAAGTCGGCATTTTTGAAAACGGAAAAAATCATTGACGAGGAAATAATTTTGAGTTACGAAAATGCATGGAATAGATATAAAAACTGAGTATGAATTTTTGAACTGTTGAGATATTCGGTATTGTTAATTTAATACTGCAAATATAGCCATATTCACTAATATCTTTGAAAGTGACGGGGGTTCCCAGACTTAAAACACTTTTAATACTTTCCAATCCGAGGACCAACTTTTGAATAAACTTTTTGATTCCTTGATGTAATATGCAAAAAACAAGTCGAATGACGGAAAAGTGGTTCTCCTTTGGGTAAGTGCTCAAAATAATGAAAAACAGGGTTGATCAAGTTTGTCAAAACTGCGACAGCTGTTTCTTGGGTTAAAACAGTTTGTATTTCACTTTCGTCTATGCCCTATATGTAGCCGTATGTGTAACGCAGTTAGCTTATAACCAGAAGACGTGAACGGTGACGGTTCGAATCCACGTTCAGGTACAATATGTTTTTAAATATTTAGGCATGTGATCATTTTCCTTGATTAAGTGATAAATATTTTTCAAATCAATGGAACATTTTATTGATATTTGAAAAACATACCTATTTATGTATCTTCTATCTATTTTACTTCTATGGACTCATGTCAACAAATCCCTGTACGCGTGTACAGTACAGCTACACTTTGTAGTTAAAACATAATTTTAAATGATATTGATGAATTGTTTTACCTCCAATTGGCTATAGTTTTTTATTTTTTATTTTAACACAAATAAGAGATGCCAAAATACAAAATATATGGGATTGTTGCGTCAGAATAAAAAAAGGCAAAGCAAAAAAAATAAACTGTTATTATTGCACGGATATTACGGAACATGCTGGAAAATGCATTGTCGAGGACAGTCTCATTTGTTTTAAATGCAGGAAGACACAAAGTAAGGAGTGAAATACACGCGTAAGACATGCTATTCGAAGACTATATGTAATTTTACAATTCCAAGGTGCAGTGCAGGAAGAACAAAATCAAGATGTGTGCTTTTTTAGAAAATAGGTTACGGCATGACGTAGGCAGTAGTAATGAAAATTAAATCCTTTCAAACTTGTCGGTAATGATTGTACGATGTTGTGTTTTATTCAGCATATCGCGAAATAAGCATTTGTCGAGTTTTTATCGTGAAAAGCAATGGCCTTGAATTCGTCTGTTTACAATAATCTATTATTAGACACAGGTTTCCGATAGAGCTACCTGTATACCTAGACGCGCGCACTAGCGGATCATACCTTTGGGAAAATAAGCAACCAGCCATAGCTCTTTCCTATACTTATATGTGCTTGTTTGGGTTTTTACATTGTACATCCCAGATTAAACAAATATATACGTATACCTTTGCATCAGATTGAAAACAAATCAATTTCTTGAACTTTTTAAGTTTTCATTTCCAAGGGGTTCCATAATTCCTCCTATAAACAGATGTTTATGTTAAATGCGGTGGACAAGTGTAACTCTATCACACCCTAATTGTAAAACTATGTTCATATACATCAATCACACATAATGTTGATCAAATAAATCTAGTCAGAAAAAATGGATAACACATTTTGTTTTGATTATTAACTGAATGGAATTGTCATAATTGTAAAATTGTTAACGTGTTGATTTCAGTGTAAAACCATATTTTGTTTTAATTTATATTTGAATGAAACTGTCGTAATTGTGATATTGTTAAAAGGACCAAGGTGAGCTTATGCCATACCGTGGCGTCCGTCGTCCGTACGTCAACAATTTCTTCAAACGACTTCTTCTTCTTAGCCACCGATTGGAATTTAACTAAATTTGACTGGAAGCATCCCTAGTTGGTGGGGATTCACAATTGTACAAATGGTGGGGCTGAGGGTCGGGGCCGAAAGGGGGGCAATTTGGCTATACTGCTATACAGACTTCTTCTGTAGAACTATGCCATGGACTCACGGGAGGTGGGGATTCAAAAATGTACAAATGGTGGGGCCGACCCAAAGGGAGGGGAGGGGCCAAAAAAGGTTATTTTGCCATATTGCTTAAGTGACTTCTTCTCTGGAACTAAGGGATGGATATCAACCATATTTGAATGGAAGAATCCCTAGGTAGTGGAGATTCAAAATTGTACAAATGGTGGGGTTGACCCCCCAGGGGGCTGAGGGACAGGGCCAAAAGGGAACATTTGGCTATATTGCTACAATCGACTTCTTCTGGAGAACTATGCACTGGATATCAATCATACTTGATCAAAAGCATTCATGGGAGGCAGGGATTCTGAGGGCCAGGGCCAAACAGAGTTATTTGGCTATATTGCTTTAAGCGACATCTTCTCTAGAAACAAGTGATGGATATCAACCATATTTGACTGGAAGCATCCTTAGGTGGTGAGGATTCGAAATTGTACAAATGGTAGGGCTGAGGGGCCGAGTCAAAAGGGAGAAATTTGGTTATATTGCTATAAACGACTTCTTCTGTAGAACTATGCCATGGATACCAATCATATTCGGTCGGAAGCATTCATGGGTGGCAGGAATTCAAAATTGTACAAATGGTGGGACTGACCCCCTGGGCTAAGGGGTGGGGCCAAAAAAAGTGTATAACTTGGAAATGGTCGAGATCCCCACCGTATAACCACTTATACAATTGCCGAGTATAAAGAGAAGAATGCACATTTGCTTGCAGGATGGCCCCCGAAGTCTGGCCCTTCCCTTGGAGACATGGTCCCTAGGTCATAACTTTGAAACGGTTGAGATCCCCACCCAAAAACTATGAATACAAATGCTGGGCATAAAGAGACGAATGCAGTCATGATATTAGAATAGACCCTGGGGTCTGACCCAACCCCTCGGGACCTAGTTTCCGAGTCACGGCTTGGAAACAGTTGAGATCCTCACCCTATAACCATATATACAATTGCTGATTATAAAGGGATGAATGCGCATACGCTTCCATGATGGCATCGGTGTCTGCCCCACCCTTGGAGACTTAACCCATGGGTCATAACTTTGAAACGGTTAAGATTCCCACCCCAAAACTATATATATGATTGTTCGGCATAATGAGACGAATGCAGTCATGATATTAGAATTAACCCCAGGGTCTGACCCATCCTTGCAGACTTAACCTCTGGNTAATGAGACGAATGCAGTCATGATATTAGAATTAACCCCAGGGTCTGACCCATCCTTGCAGACTTAACCCCTGAGTCATAACTTTGAATGGTTGAGATACCCACCCCAAAACTATATATACAAATGCTGGGCATAAAGAGACGAATACAGTCATGATATTAGAATTGATCCTGGGGTCTGGCTACAACCCTAGGGACCTAGTTTCTGAGTCACAACTTGGAAACAGTCGAGATCCCCACCCCATAACCATACATAAAATTGCTGGGCATGAAAAATATAATACAGATATGCTTCAAAGATTGACCTTGGGGTCTGGCCTATTCCCTTGAATCTCATTTGGAGAATATTTTACACTGATTGCATAGATATCCAAGTGAGCGATACAGGCCCTCTGCTTGTTAAACATGTTGATTTCATTACATATTATGGATAAGCTTAAGACATTCGTTTTTAGCCTACCAACCATCAATAGATGTTAGGCTAGGCTGTCAAAATCACTTCGTGGTCTGCTGTCTGTTTGTCCTTTGTCAGTCCTTATACAATTTTTGGATTTTGACAGTTAAAGATTGTAATCACAATTTCTTCAGAAGTACTAGACAGATCTATCTAATGTAACGAACGGGTCCCTATGTGGGCGCCAACTGTAATGAACATTACCTACTCACTGAGGTTCGACTGACGCTTTCGCTTACAGATTCCATGGATTTTAAATGAAGAATGATATATTAAAGATGAAGCAGAGATTTACCCGTTTATTGTACGTCTACAGTATCAAACTTAACAAAGCACGTGGCGACAAGTGGGTTCCCAATTTACACCAAAATTCGGCAAAACAAAGTATATAATAACCCTTACTTTAATGTGTACGCCATCTACAACCTAGCTAGATACATTGGAACTAATTCTTAAGCCTTCCCCGAGATAAAGATGACACGTGGTCGAGAAAATACGGCTATCACTTTCACTCAATAGCTTACCCGTCAAACCCTTCCATCTTCGCAACATTTCTTTACGCGAGCTAGAGGAGCCCAGCTCGTAGAAACTATCACTAAATGGCAGAGCAAATGCCCTAAGTAGACAAGGCAGAACATGTTCAGCCACTACCTAAGTGCTATCTACAAACATTTCTCCTCCAAACGGTATGAGAACCGGAACGTCTCCCGAAAAATGTATCGGAATTTACCTCACGATTTCCCTACTAAATTTTCGCCAAAATGCAAAAATAATACTCAAAACATGGCAATGGATGTTCTATAACGTTTCCTAACCCCGAATTTCCGAAGGATGGGCGACAGAGGATACTTAAATCATTGGATTACTTATATTCAGAAAAATAAAAATAAAAAATAAAAAAAATGTCTTTCCTGCCTGATATTGGAAGCCAAAGGTGAGGTATCCAAGCTCAGGTAGCGACCGGCATAATTTACGGACTCCCGGTCGTCAGATAATTGAACGCAACGCAACGCATACAACTTTGGTGCGTTACACGTATGTTCCCCTCCGACTTTAAATGAGCACAGGTCATTCTGAGACTGATTAGTAAAACAAGATGTCCACCTGGTAACAATCTTAGATTTTGACAGTTGGAGTTTGTTATATATTTTTTTCTTAAGAAATACTTGACAGATCTATCTCAAATTTCGATATAGGTTCCCCATGGTCCATAGTTGTGCATGTGTCGTTTTGAGACTAATTGGGAAAAAAAAAGATGGCCACGAGGTAGCCAGCCAACTATCTTGGATTTTGACAGTGAAGTAGTCACAAATCCTACTTCGATGGTGTTTGTATGTTCCCTTTTGTCAGTAGTTGAGTAACTATATTTTGAAATTAACTAGATTAAGGAGGTGACAAGTTGGGTATATTTCTTTTAGAGATTAAGATCGGAAAACAAGATGTCCGCCAGGCAGCCTTCTTGGATTTTCAGAGTTCAATATTCACTATTTATGAATAAGTAACGGACAGATCCTTCCTCAAATTTCATATGCCCGGTTTCCTTTGTTAGTAGCTGAGCTGGTTTCGTTTTGCTACTGATCGGAAAAATGAGATGGCCGCCAGGCAGTTATCTTTGTGTTTGACAGTTTGAACTTTATGATTGCTATTTATTTAAAAAAATGCTGTACAATATATCTTTCTTAAATTTTATATGTAGGTTTACCTTGGACACTAACTGAAAAAACAAGTTGAGCATGATTCATTTGAAACTGAACGAAAAAACCCATGATGACCTCTTGGCAGCTTTCTTGGATTTTGACAATTCATTTTATTGTTATTTCTCAAGAAGTACCAGATTGACCTCAAATTTCAAATGAACATTTCCCTTAGCCTGTAGTTGTATATGTTTAACTTTTAGACTTATAAGAAAAACCAAGATGGCCACCAGGCAGCCATCTCAGATTTCACAGTTGAAGTTTGTTACATCAGAAGAAGAATCTTGCTGCCAGAAATTGGACATATCTTTTATTCTATACATATATTGAACACGTTAGTATTTTAGTTTGTATTGTTTACAACCTAACTTCTATATGACACTGTATAACCCAGCTGAAAATCAATACACGATGTTTCTGTCTCACAGAGAAGAAATGCATCAAATGTATAACACGATTTTGTTTCATCCCCATTGAATCTTATCTAATGTAAGACAATGCCATAACATTCATTCGGTCATAAAGGCACCATTAAAGGCTTACGATTTAAGATCATTGATTGTTTTTTAGGAAATACATACCAAATGAAACTCAAGTGACGGCACGTTTTTCTGTGTTGTACATGTAAAGCAAAAAAAAAAAAAGGAAATATTCCGGCAGGTTTGATTTTGTTGAAATAAATAAATTATTTGCATTATGTACACCAAACAACCAAAGATCGAGAACACGGAGGACAATCATGTACCAGTAGACATGCCACGTGTTCGTATTGAGATTTGGTAATTTGCCCGCGTGATATTGCTAATTGATATCAAATAAATGACTTCAAACACTGGTCAAAGCAGCCACACACATCCCGGTTGTGCCACATGTACAATGTACCCACCGCGAAAGAGGCAAAAAATACTTTATGTATAAATACATCAGTAGTTTTTCCTCCTTCTCATTGAAAACAAATAAACAATAATATTGAAATGAACCTGTCTTCATATGGCCTTGGTTCTGGTGAGGACTTTCAACCCCTAAAAACAAACAAACGGAAATGAACAGTACAAGGCATATTCTAATACGTTCTGTAAGCCTGTTTTCCTGAATTCTAATACGTTCTGTAAGCCTGCTTTCCTGAATTCTAATACGTTCTGTAAGCCTGCTTTCCTGAGTTCAAACGACATTTCAATAGAAATGACTATTTCCTGTAATAACAGCGAGTCATTACATAATAACACCAATACTGCGTTATACAATTCATTTATATTTCAATTTTTGTTATGGTGTAGAATATATTTTGCATATAGAAATGAAATGTAGTTACCATTTAGAGTATATACGTGCTAAAAATCTATATCAGCATAGTGTTGCCGTCTGCGGGAAACTGGTCTGTATTTTAACGCCCCATGTGTTCATCATCCTTGAATGTTAGTGTTACGTTCGTAGTTTTCGTGTTTGGGAATACCGAATTTGGGGTTAAGGTATTAATCATTGTTGAAAGAAATATAATGACCATGTGCTCCACGGTAGTAGTAACTAAGTGACGCAAACACTACCCGGGATAAGCATTGTGACAGTGTTGGCTTCGTTTCACGACGCCGTGTACATTTTTCTCATTTCCTGTTGCTCTAGAATAGCTCTACCTTCCTAACTGATCGCATCGCAGAGTCAATAAAACACAACATATGTTAGTTTTAATAAGCTGCGTACGAATTGCCTAATAAACCCGTCTCTGCAGGTAGGGCGTAAGAGTTGTACTTGCTGCCCCCATGGCATGATCGTAAGAGGTGACTAAATGTGGGACCTTTTCTTTTCTCTTCTTTCTAAACAACTTTCTTCTTCTTAATGTTTCCCTTGACAATGCCTCACTTTTGAACTTTAGTTTAGTATTCGCCCCTGTGAGGAAGGCTTTGGGATCTGTCCCCTGGCCGAGACATACCTACTCCTGCTTAGCGCTCAGCAGTTTAGGAGTGGGACGACTGGTTCGCCCGTTGTCAGTATAATGTGACCGGGTGGGGTGTCCTACTGGGTGTCTTCGGCAGTATGTTTCAGTAAGATAGCACTATAACGTCGGAATCAGTTTCGCGCTATCACAAGGAGACAAACACTAACATATCACAGCCTCCCAAAACACACACGCATACACTACACGCGTGCACAGGGGAGGCCATCCGTAAATGACCATAGCTGTTGATAGGATGTTAAAATACTAAACCAAACCAAACCAAACCTAATAAACCCATCAAGTATGCTTAACATCCCAGCCTTAGTGTGTTTGACATCTTACAGGCTAGTAACCTTGGAGGGGGAGGGGATTACTGTAACATCAATACACTTACCATTATTAATTACATTATCAATCTGAAATGTATATGTGTGCTGAAATCCATCGAGGATTCATTATTTTAGAACCAAGACGTGCATATAACGTAAGACGTATGTCTTTATTGCTATCGTAGCCAATTTCCTCGTTAAATACCCATATTGTTTTTTCTCTAACATCCCTATATATTTCGACCTTACTACGAATGAGACTCGGCATTTATATGTACCTGATATTACGGTCAGTTAAACATGTCCACCACCTAATAAACAAGAAAGAGAAAATACCGAGCGTCAACCAAGCCATAATTTCAAGAGTACATGGAGAATAAGAACACATTTTCTGGAAATTTACGCGTCTTCGCATCTTCGACCCGCCATGTAAATGTAGGTCAATCAATGTCATATCCTCAAAACGAGAGCTGGGATAATGTAAACAAAAACAAGACAATATAATAAGAATGATAAAATATCGATCTTCATATTGAACAAGGAAATAGTATATTTCCCAATGAGATCATGCCAACGACCTTACAATTTGTCATTATCAATATGCATTACTCGAAACCCCGATGCGTAATGAGCAGTCGACATTTATCGCAGAAATTATCCAATTTGGAGTAAGATTTCTAATACTGAGTCAAACTACAATATGTTAACACCGTATGTATATATAACAGAATGTTTACTGTTGAGAAATAAAAAGTTCATTTCTCAATATTGCCGTTCGCCCTTCTTGGGAAAGAAAGTCTGATAATATGACAACGAAGACAGTCCTTCAGTTTGGTTTGAGGTATAATGTTCCCGAATACTAAAAAGCATTTTAATACTGATGTCA
Source organism: Mizuhopecten yessoensis (assembly GCF_002113885.1). NCBI lineage: Eukaryota > Metazoa > Mollusca > Bivalvia > Pectinida > Pectinidae > Mizuhopecten > Mizuhopecten yessoensis. Next base: position 64,051 of record NW_018403550.1, on the reverse strand, counting down.
TAGACCAGTGGTTACTAAGGAAGTATATTGTAGACCGAGGGTTACTAAGGAAGAATATTATATACCAGCGGTTACTAAGGGAGAATATTATAAACCGATGGTAACTAAGGAAGAACATTGAAGACCAGCGGTGACTAAGGACAAATGATATAGACCGCTGGTGACTAAGAAAGAATGCTATAGACCGTTGGTGAATAAGGAAGAAAACTATAGACCGTTGGTGACTTAGGAAGAAAACTATAGACCGGTGGTGACTAAGGGAGAATAATATAAACCGATGGTAACTAAGAAAGAACGCTATAGACCGATGCTGGTTGGTTGGTTGGTTGACGGGTTTATCGCCTACATGACTCCAACCATGCGGGTTTCGTCTCACTGACGGAAGTTTGATAGACCGGTGCTGACTAAGGACAAATAGTATAGACCGATGGTAACTAAGAAAGGATGTTATAGATCGATGGTGACTACGAAAGAATGGGATAGATCGATGGTGACTACGAAAGAATGGTATAGATCGATGGTGACTACGAAAGAATGGTATAGATCGATGGTGACTACGAAAGAATGGGATAGATCGATGGTGACTACGAAAGAATGGGATAGATCGATGGTGACTACGAAAGAATGGGATAGATCGATGGTGACTACGAAAGAATGGTATAGATCGATGGTGACTACGAAAGGATGATATAGATCGATGGTGACTACAAAAGGATGTTATAGATCGATGGTGACTACAAAGGGATGTTATAGATCGATGGTGACTACAAAAGGATGTTATAGATCGATGGTGACTACGAAAGAATGTTATAGACCGATAGTGACTACGAAAGGATGTTATAGATCGATGGTGACTAAGAAAGGATGTTATAGATCGATGGTGACTACGAAAGGATGTTATAGACCGATAGTGACTACGAAAGGATGTTATAGATCGATGGTGACTACGAAAGGATGTTATAGATCGATGGTGACTACGAAAGGATGTTATAGATCGGTTAGATCCGGGGTAACTAAGGAAGGGTTGTCCTATAGACATATGGAATACTTCCTAAAGCAGTTTAAAAGAAAAAGAAATAGATAAATTATGTACAACAGAAAGATCGTTTACATGTAAAATCAGAATTTTAATAAAACGGCATCCATGTTTGTGATATGCAATGTGATTAATATATATTCACATATATTTATATATATAGTTAATCATACTTGTCAACAACAAAAAGTTGTAATTAAGACAATAACATTTGGCAATAGAAAAAAATGACAAGCAAACACCGTCATGAATGACGCTCTTGTTTACAAAATGATACGCATATATAAACAAAAATTGTATACAAATATCTGACAATGTCATACACACTATTCTCACAGAGCCATGTACATGTCAGGGACAAACGCATCCGTACAAACATGTATCCAGATAATTTAACATTTGCGTGTAAGCAAACAATTTGCCGTCATCGAAGCATATTTGAACAATTTGTCTTACCAGTCACAATTCTTAATTTCGAACCTTTCACGAAGTAAATCGAGGAGAGATAGCAGCCACACCTCATGTTAAATAGGTACATTTAAACATGTGAGAGTATTGTTATTTTGTCATTCTATCAGATCGTATAAAAACAAAAAAATAGGTTATGATATTCAACAATTCCACTAGCAGGCATGAAAGTTATAAGGGAAACAAAAAGTATAGGAATAATATTGTTTAGTAAAGCAGACCCGGAAGTACACTCATTGATGGACTGTAACATCTACATTGATGGACTGTAACATCTACATTGATGGACTGTAACATCTACATTGATGGACTGTAACAACTACACTGATGGACTGTAACATCTACATTGATGGAATGTAACATCTACATTGATGGACTGTAACATCTACATTGATGGACTGAAACATCTACATTGATGGATTGTAACATCTACATTGATGGACTGTAACAACTACACNACATTGATGGATTGTAACATCTACATTGATGGACTGTAACATCTACATTGATGGACTGAAACATCTACATTGATGGATTGTAACATCTACATTGATGGACTGTAACATCTACATTGATGAACTGTAACATCTACATTGATACAGAAATTATTTAACACCATTGACTTTTTCTTGGCCTCTAATTATCAATCGTGAATCACTAGTAGTTATAACATCATTCTAAAAATCACTGAATGTGCATATAACATATTTCAAACCATTTCTTTTTGCACAAAAGTGTCAGATTAGTATAAATTAAATTCATTACCGAGAGTATTGTTAGTATATAACCAAACTATGGTTTTAGTTATATAGAGATGCCATTCCTTATCTGTGGTATGTTGGTCTTTGTTAAACTTAGTGAATGGGAAGAAATTATCAAACGAGAAAAATATTTTTAACAAATATCTAAGTTATACAAAAGGTAGGGCATATTTTCGCACACATGTACGTCCACTAAAGCAGACTGCACATATATGTAGCTCTCAATACAAAATATGATATTGTATTAAGCTCTCAATACAAAATATGGCATTGTATGAAAACTCTCAATACACAATATGACATTGTATGATGCTCCCAATACAAAATATGACATTGTATGAAGCTCTCAATATACAATATGACATTTTATCACATACCTGTTGAATCTTGTTATAGTATAATTTTCAGACCATGAAATACAACGTTCTGTATTGCACATGTGCAATATGGAATGTTGTATTTCCCTACTAGCCGTAACTACTTTTTACGGGAATCCCCTTGCCATGGCGAACTGAAAAGTTCCCGGTATTTGCAAAAAATATCAAAGTTTATAAAATCTTTGTATCGATCTCTACCAAATACGGAAGGTATGTGATAAAAGCAAGACCACACACTTGTGTTTTTCTAACGAATCAGAAAGCACTCATTTATTGCGCGGACGTCTATATTCACTCGTGCGCTCCGCGCACTCGTGAATATATTCGTCCGTGCAATAAACTCGTGCTTTCTGATTCGTTAGAAAATCACAAGTGTGTGGTCTTGCATATGTATGAAGCTCTCAATATACAATGAGACTGAAGGTTTTGTCAATAAAAATATGACGATATATGCATTGGTAATGTCAATTCAATACACAATGGCATTGTCTGTATTGTCAATAAACGATATGACATTGTCTGTATTGTCAATAAACGATATGACATTAAATGTATTGTCAATAAACGATATGACATTAAATATTTTATCAATACAAAATATGACAATGTATGCATATGTTAATACACAATGGCATCGCATGTATTGTCAATACAAAATATGATATTGTACATAAGCTGTTTATACAAAAGTTGATAAAGTGTGTATCTATGAAAAAACAACATGGAATTTTGTATAGCGGTTGTTTTTAAGATTCATTGATAATACCAATATTAACACCGCATTGCTATAAAATGTCAGGTACTGAAATATGGCTCAGATCAGCTGTCACAAACGTTAGTCATACATCAATAATAGCAGCAAAAACAACAATTATTTCACAGGTACAGCGGAAATGTTATCAATCCTCGTTAAATAAAATAATATTCATAGAATGTGTCAGAATGCCGATATTTCATCGAGCGCCAAATATAAGGGATTATTTAAGTGTTCTGTCACAGGACATAGATACATGTGATATATGTTGCATGTTCGAAAAACCTTGAATATAGTTGACGTATTTATTTTTTTATCTAGCAAATATTTTCTGCAATGTGAAGACAGCGATGTTTGACGTCATCCTCTACTTTAAACCAAGATATTTACGCACAAACAATAGACTTTTCCCGTTGGGATGTCAATTATATTTACAAATTAATTTGAATATACATCGCCAGGGTATAAGAGATATAGAAAAAAAAAACCTTCTTTATACGTACACTGTACTAGATGCTAGTGTCGTTAGTATCAGAATGACGTATACTACGAAGAAGTTAAAGCAGACTAATGTTGATATAACTGTAATAATTAAAAAACCCATATTGTTATGAAGACCAAATGCGTAAAAAAAGGTTCTTGTGTTTGATATGTTTTTTTCTGTTATATGTGTTATTTGTTACATACAAAATTGTCATGTAAATGAAACTGGAACAAAACGGTAATTCAGCAAAATAAGCCATATTTTAAACCACACGTTCGATCTGACCACATCCGTTATTCCAGCCACACCCCCTGCAACACTCATACCTCTTATTTGTCAATATTTTGTGTATTAAAAATATACCATGCATACGAAAGTCATGCATGACCTCTGACTTCACAAACTTGTATGTTGCACTAACCATTCATGACCTCTGACCTCACACACTTGGTCTTTCAGTAGTCATGAATGACCTCTGACCTCACACACTTGGTCTTTCAGTAGTCATGAATGACTTCTTACTCCACACACTTATGACCTCTGCATGTGTACTAACAACATTTTTATCGTTCTATTTGTCAAAATTCGATAATCACAAATATTTTGTCTTTATATACAAAAACAAAGAATGAATTTTATGAGAATAAACATGTCATTATGATTTATCTACACATTTCCTCATGTCTTGTAAAAGGTATTAAGAGTAAACACGCTATACTTTACTGAAATATAGGGACGACAGCGTGTCACGGAATGTAGGAAAAACATATGAAAAATATCCATGACGATGAAAAATCTAGAAAGATTCAAAAATTATACATGCGAGAAAACCTTCTAATGAACTGATGTGGGTGGGAGTCTCCATACAGCTGAGCCCAGTTTCTTGATGACAGAAGAAAACACTATACATTCTATGATTGGCTAGGAGTAGCATATCTTCTGATGTAGAATGCAGACCAACTATTGAAACACGTTGAGTTAATGCTGAAGGAGATTTTCTCCGCTATGCACGAATTGAATTTGTATTACAACTATGCTTGAAGTCTCCTAAAACGAAAACAGATGTTCAGTATTTTTTCATATGACATTGATACATCTTACTTGTAGGTATGCACTATAACTGATCACATTCCTTGTATAATTGCATGTAAAACTCACTAAAATAGTCGCGGGGTAGTATTTGTCAACCTGATTAAAACACACACATCTTAATTAACAACAATCCTGTGCGTATACGGATCTGAGTATGCCGCATCATGAGGCATCTCAGTTCTCCTTGTACGGGCATTTAAGGTGTAAACTAATAATAATAAGAGTATAACACACAAATATCTATAGCCCTTGATACGGTATCCTCAGATATTATGACGTATCCTCAGATATTATGACGTTTGTGCGTTATAGTACAGTTATAAACAGCTGATTGATCTATATAAAACCCGTAAGTTCTTTGATAAATCGCATAATGTAATATCAACTGTCGAAGTCGTATCCAAATGTTATCAAAATACATAATTGATATCTTTTTCAATTTGACAAGGGCATAATTGCCAACCATTATAAACCGCACGGAAAATCTACCAAAAGTCTTAAAGTTCGTAAAATTACCACTCTCTGACAAACTTCTAGTGTGAAATGTCTAACTGTAATCTGTTAAATGCGAAGAAACTAAGTCAGTTTCATTTCAAAAAGGAACACTTGATTTTAACATGTTTTATGCGAGACAAACAAGAGAATGCCGCATTTAATTCAAGACCTGAATTTGAACTCAAAACAAATGAAAAACTAGGGTAACATTTGAACAAATGAAAGATGAATATGGAAACGTTTGAAAATATTTCCGTATACAATCCTGTGACGGCCAGAAAATTGCCAATAGTCTTCTTCAAGTTGCATCTCTCAAATCCTTGTATTGTAAGTAATCCGTTAACTTTTGACACCTATCATGGAAATTGTGATATCCTGTGCCTGCTAGTGATATCAAACCAATGCAACAATGTGAACACCGTAAAATGGAGAAACAGATATGTTACTTTCAAGAAAAGGCAAGTTCGCTATCGGCAAATCAAAAGTTGGCCGAAAGAGGGGTAGAGTGTTTTCCCAAAGGCTTGTCAATAGTCGCTTAGAAACAAATCTTGCCCCTGGACTCTGCAAAGATTTTATCATCAAGGGATTCAACCATTTTTACAAATTCCTTGTTTGTTTTTGAATCTAAGCCATACATTTTTTTCAAGAACTATTTCCCCAAAAAGTTTACAACCGTACAATTATTTCACCGATAGCCTTTTTTTAAGTATGGTAGTTCACAGAATAGAAAACAAAATTCTTTTACAGAAGATACCTGTTGAGGAAAGGGCGTTCGCGATTGATCAAGAGATCCGTAGCATATAGGCTCACACTAACACTGTAACCCTTATAAAATTGTGCTAAAATGGCGGTAATGGTTTGTTTGGATACTGCTAGTGATAAACGTTGTTACTTTTGATTCTTGTCAAGTTCTGAAATCCAATACTAGCGAGACTTCTGACGACTCTTCTGACCGGTATTTGGACAGATGGCAATGCAGCAACATGATTAGCTAGTAGCTTGTCGTTAGTGAAAACCAGAAATTATTATAAATAAATACATATCATAAAAAGTATATTTAAGTCTTTCGTGTAAGCATAAAATGTAACAGTTTTTGCAATAACGAATTAAGTGTTATGTCTGCCTATATTACCATATGTATACTCCCCATTCTCTGTGGCGACACAGGTTACTTTCCCTACCCGTAGGCCACACATATTAATTCAGTATTGTCACTTTCAGCAGATCATACAGAATATTCATCTCTTCACGTATTTAAATGATGAATTCAAACATTAATCCCATTAATTTGGTTTTCTATGATGATGAAATTGATTATCCACAAGGAAAGAAATTTGGTATCAGTGGGCCACACCTAATGTCAATTACGTTTTGAAGTTATAGGAACATCCCATTGAATGCCGCGTAAAAGGACCTCATGCTATCCATTGTGGCGTCATAGAAATTGGGAACTGTGAAAAGAATTATTGCAGAACGGCAGCGTGTAGAAGAAAGAGGACGGATGTTTTGTGGTGTGGTGTCAGAACGATAACTGTATATCGAGTGTGACAGTGACTTGGAGTATTGGTGATACTGTATGCAACAAAATTATACAAGTGTCAGCCTGGTTCTCGGAAATATAACTGGTCTGTGGTACGATGCATGTTGGTCATTAATTGTTCTCAGGCATATGTCGAGGTCTATGGTACCATATCTGTCTGTCATTAACTGTTATCTGACATATGTCGAGGTCTATGGTACCATATCTGTCTGTCATTAACTGTTATCTGACATATGTCGAGGTCTATGGTACCATATATGTCTGTCATTAATTGTTCTCAGGCATATGCCAAGGCCTGTGGTACCATATCTGTCTGTCATTAACTGTTCTCAGACATATGTCCAGGTCTGTGGTACGATGCATATTAGTCATTAATTGTTCTCACTCATATGTCGAGGTATGTGATACAATGTATGTAGTCATTAACTGTTCTCAGACATATGTCGAGGTATGTGATACAATGTATTTAGTCATTAATTTGTTCTCAGACATATGTCGAGGTCTATGGTACGATTTATGTCAGTCATTAATTGTTCTCTGACATATGTCTAGGTATGTGGTACAATGTATGCTAGTCATTAACTGTTCTCAGACATATGTCCGGGTCTATTGGACGATTTATGTCAGTCATTAATTGTTTTCAAAGATATGTCATTAATTTTTGTCGGGCAAATGTCGAGGTCTGTGGTACGATGTATGTTAGTCATTAACTGTTCTCAGACATATGTCCAGGTCTATGGTACGATTTATGTCAGTCATTAATTGTCCTCTGACATATGTCTTGGTATGTGGTGCGATGTATGCTAGTCTATAACTGTTCTCAGACATATGTCCAGGGCCTGTGGTACGATGTATGTCAGTCATTTATTGTTCTCTGACATATGTCGAGGTATGTGACACGATGGATGTTAGTCATTAACTTTTCTCAGACATATGTCGAGGTCTGTGGTACGATGTATGAAAGTCATTTACTGTTCTCATACATATGTCCATTCTGTGGTACGATGTATGTTACTCATTAACTGTTCTTATATATATGTCGAGGTCTGTGGTACGATTTATTTTAGTCACTGTTATCTGACTTATGTCGAGGTCTGTCGTATAATGTATATCAGTTATTTACTGTTATCTGACATATGTCTAGGTCTGTGGTACGATGTATGCTAGTCGTTAACTGTTATCTGACATATGTCTAGGTCTGTGGTACGATGTATGCTAGTCGTTAACTGTTATCTGACATATGTATAGGTCTTTGGTACGATGTTTGCTAGTCGTTAACTGTTATCTGACATATGTCTAGGTCTGTGGTACGATGTATGCTAGTCGTTAACTGTTTGACGTTTCAGTCAAAAGAAGGAAATGTAGATGTGGTTGAGAATGTACAATGTGCTTATGTGTTATAAAGCAATGAAATAACAGCCTATTGCAAATGTATTACACAGTAATGGAATAAAATAACATTTGTCACACTGTAGCAAAAATGTATTGAAATCTGTTACACAGCAGTAAATAGGAACAGTGAAGACATGTGTTATATCGTAGTGACAATGTAATGCCAAGTGTTTCACAGCAGTAAATAGGTACTGTCATGACACAAGTGTTACACAGTAGTAACAGTGTATGGACATGTGTAATAGAGAAGTGAAATAAAAATATTCAAAACATTTTCAAATAAATGACAGAATTCGTCACATATATGGAAATCAAATTTACTAATGCAAATCAGATACTGCGTTGGTATCTGTTAGCTTTGTTCCTATGTGTTCAGTTCTAGTATATAGAAATTTCCACCACTCAAATGTTGAAGAACATAAAAGCCAGCGTCAAAGACAACCACGTAATTTAGCAAACGTAAACACCCGTGTTCGTTGTAGACGAATTCATTTGAATTTCTTATTAAAAGTGAAATAAATGCTGATTTGATATCGACGCCTGCAGTCGCGATTTAAAAGAATACAATTCTACGTGAAAAACAGGTGATATTTATCGATCTGTTAACTTCAATAAAAACCAAGTGACGAATGTTGATCTATTGACTTAAATGTAAACAAAGTGAAAAATTGAATGACAAATGTAGATCTATTGACTACAATATAAACCAAGTGACAAATGTTGATCTATTGACTTAAATACATACATGTACAAAGTGAAAAACCTAATGACAAATATTAATTCATTAACTTAAATTTTAACAAAGTGACTATCAAGCGACAAATGTTGATCTTTTGACTTCAATGTTAACAAAGTGACAAATCTATTGACAAATGTTGATCTTTTGACTTCAATGTTAACAAAGTGACAAACCTAATGACAAATGTTGATCTATTGACTTTAATGTTAACAAAGTGACAAACCAAGTGACAAATGTTGATTTATTAACTTAAATGTAGCCTAATGACAAATGTTGAGCTATTGACTACAATGTAAATCAAGCGACAAATGTTGATTTATTGATTTTAATATAGAACAAGTGAAAAATGATAATCTGTCGACAGCAAAAAATAAAACTGCCGCTTTATGGGAAATCATATGAACATATTTATCAAAATAAGGAATCGATTTTGGTGTTACAAATCTTGAGATGAAGTGATCTTATACAATCAAACATTACATACCAAACTCATTATATAGATATTATTTCGTCAGTAATATTACGCCATGTCAAGAATATTCCACAATATTTGTAAATTTCATTACAACAAAGGTAATCAATTGAATAGTAACGACTAAAAAAATAATGACATTTTGTACAGATATATTTTTAAAGTTTAGTACGGGTTTGAAGTGCGATCTGCGGTAACTATTCAGCTCGGATTTGAAAGTACGAGTTTGTACGGATTTGAAAGTTCCACATTTTAGGAATAACTAGAGTAACCATTTAACACGAGTTTGTAGAAATAAGTTCATTAACTATATGTACAGTAAAGGTTTGTAGACTGTAGGAAGATCAATATTAGACAATAAGTAGGAGCAAATATTTAGTACGACTTTGTAGTCTCTAGAGATAAATGTAAACAACAATTTAGTGTAGAAAGCTATATTAATAATTAAGTACTTGTGGGATGATTTCCCTTAACTATTTTGTAAGAGTTTTTGTTGATTTTTTAATCATTCAGTACAAGTTTGTATGGATTTATATCTCTTTTTTTGGTACAATTTTGTTAGATGATCTATTTAACCATTCTGTGCGGATTTGTAGGCAAATCTTAATCACTTATTCCGTACGAGTTTCTAAAGAGATCTATGTTAGGATTCATAGTGATAAAACTATATGAACTATTCAGCACGAATTAACAGGGATACCTGCATTAACTAGTTAGTGCGATTAAGTGGAGATCATATCAATCATTTATTCAGTACGGTTTTGTATGGATTTCTATATTCACTATTTAGTGGAAGGGATATCTATATATCCCTTTTTTAGTTCGAGTTTGCAGTGTGAGGTTTTCACATTAAATCTTCAGAACGGGTTTCGTAAGGAGGTTTTTATTAAATCTTCAGAACGGGTTTCGTAAGGAGGTTTTTACTAAATATTCAGAACGGGTTTCGTAAGGAGGTTTTTACTAAATATTCAGAACGGGTTTCGTAAGGAGGTTTTTACTAAATATTCAGAACGGTATTTTAATCTTATATTTTAATGCATAATACATAGTGCATCATGCTTCGACAACGTTACTTATCATAAAGTCTTTCTCAAAATCTCCCCTCTAGGTCAGTTGTTTTAAGGTACTCTTTGTAAAGTTCATAATACACATCAAACAGTTGTGTTAAAAAGGGTATATACTTTTGCGTTGGGTGCGTAGACAAATGCCATCGCGCACTGATGTCATATAAATCAAATCTTATAACGAAATGGCTTGTCCTGACGTCATGGTGCAGGGTTATGAATCACCCACTGTAATATTATTCGACATAATGCGTCATGTCGTATCCTTCTGTCGGATTATCATTACTTACACCAACATAGTAATTCCCGTCGTGACAACGGACTTTATTAATATGTCTTTGTATCACGCTCCCGCTGTCTCCCTTTTCTGACGGTTCAATCGCAATAGCGTTCGTATAACTAGGTGACCGCCGTAACGACCTTTTTGACCACCGAGTCAGGGACGGATCGTGCAGGTACGGACTAGTACTCGTACATTCACTGTCCTGAAGTAAGCGTTCCTTACTCTGAGATTCGGGACACACTCGGTGTTCCTCCTCGGCGCCCTCAGATCTATTACATCTGGGGTATCCATTCGGTTTAGGATTAGGAGTCTGTTCCAGTGCTGGCTTTTTCTTATGCCGGAAAAGATTTCCTTCTAAAGGTTTTATACCAAAACTCCTGCAATGATAAAAATAAAAAATAATCATTGAGATAACCTAGCTTGAGCGAATGAACGACATTCCTTGCTTCTTGATGAATAAACAATGATATTTGAGACGATTTCTAGTTAATGTTAATTTTTTCAAAGAACATACTATTTTCTGATTGCTCAGATTTTGTTGTGAACAGTAACAAAGTTTCAATTTGCACACTTGGATAATATCAACTCCATATTCATAATAAAAACCTTACATTTTACTTGTGGGTTGACTACCAGAAAAATGATTGGTTTTACCTATATTCTTGTAAATCATGAATACAAAATTAAATATATCATAACTTTATTTGTAAAGTGAAATGCTGTACACATACAGTTTAATGTAAAGTACTACATTTTCTGTTCTACATAATTAACACGAATTCGAAGCTGTGATGCCGTAGAGTTGTATGATGATTAATACCATATCAAGCAGTGACCTTGCACTGACGACGGGGATTTTCTATCACATCGCATGACAAATGCGACAAGGAAAAGGTTCATTAGAATAATATATAGGTCACATGCTGTGATGTAAAAATATTTTTTTTGCAGTGGAGATTGATACAAAACGAACACTTTCTCAAGTAAAAGATAGATTGATAAATCCGTCTGATCATTCTGTATATAATACCCATGAAATAGGAAAACATCGTGGAGGACCACGATTAACATAAAACACAAGGTTCCAGAAATTTTGTTTCTCTTTAATTGACACATTCGGAGACAAACATTGTGGTGGTTTCAAAAGGCAAAATCGGATCATATATATGTATTTATGTATTTATTCAAAAAACTGTTTTTCGACACTTCAAGTTTTGGGGTACAATCATTTCTGCAACAGTTTCACTGACGTTAAAGAAACTATTACTATAAGAGTCTGTCATACCAAGGACCCCTACAAAAGAAACCAGCAAGAGGCAGAATAAAACCAAGGACAATACCGAAAAGGCGACCTGACGCAATGACGGATGATAGAGAATGAGCAGTAATGATGAAAATGATTTCAACAGAGTGCAGAAAATGTAAAAGTAAAAGGTACTCCTATATAAGTACCACACACACGAATGACCTTAACAATATATACAGTATACCAAAAATGAATTAAACAGCATCATACAACAAAACGAACAAGAATATAAACCAAATTTTCTCATCCTTTTTCAAATAAATGGACGGATTATAGTGAGAAAAAATAGTAGCAATCAAGAACAGAAGAGCTCCAAAATATTAGATAACGTGTTTGTCGAAAATCTTGGAGAGCATCATAATCCTGCTGGGCTTTAAACAAGACTAGATCATAAAAACATGATGCTATATGGCAGGATGATATTGATCTGGTGAACGAGATGCTTAAACAAATATTTGCTCCGGTCGTAGGTAGAAATGGTGGTAAGAGCGATGTAAAAAACCCGACATATGCGGTAAGAAACAAGTGGACAATGAAATCAAAATTTTGTAGACCATTTATGAGAGAAATCAAAATTTTGTAGACCATTTATGAGAGGAAAATAGCAGTAAGAGGAAAATATCGGGGATGAGTAGCAAATTATTTGATAACGAATGAAAGAATAAAGGAGCGGTAGCTCTACAAGATAACAGAATAGACGAAAACTTAACAAGCGCGAAGATCTGTTTTTAAAGTGAGGATCCGGCCATGGGCGATTCAACAACGAAGGAAATATTACAAAATTTCTCATATCGGCATTAAACGTTTAGTATTGCAGTACCCAAATCGGGACAGTACCCAAATCGGGACACTTGAAGGAAAAAGTCACAAGAAATTTGCATGCCGTACAAAGAAGTATTTCTTAATTCAAAATATTGATTTGAAGATGCTAATATACACCTGTACCAATAAAACATTATATGAACTTTATTTACTGCCACTTATGGTTACAATCACAGTTTAAGTTTGAAAATAATGACGTTCTAAATTGATGCGCCATGCAAAGTTATTGATTTTCAATTTTTGTATGCGATTTTTCACAATCCTATTATTTCACAATTAATGGTAGTTTGGAAAAGACATTCATTCAGAACGACCATTGACTCTTAAATATTCCAAAGATATGCCATGTTCTGCTAAATACTTTTTCATCTCCAAATATAAGCCAAAACTGATAGGGGTGTCCCGATTTGGGTACAGCTACACCTGGTTCGCGATTTCTTTACCATGACTGTATTTCCGGTTCTATTTAGAGAACCACGCGCCAGAAATATCAACTTGTTATCAAAATTAAAAGATAATGATATCTATTTAGGAAAAGTGAACAAAAATTATTTGGATCGGTACCATGGTATGAAATATATCAATATTTCACTAGAAAGTGTCCCGATTTGGGTGCTGTGACGTTAGAAACTATTGATAATTTTTCTCGTTCGTATATTAATCAGGACCGGTTACACAACAATGATCAATGTGGATGCCTTCTTCTGTCTGAGATTTCGTCTGTGTATCTTTCTGTTTGTTTTTGTAAAGGAAAGCAGGTTCTCCACTACGACTAGCTTTTTGTAGACTTAGTCCTTATCATCTAACCCCCTGACTGTGTTCACTAACGCAATAACCTCAAAATGGGTATGCATCATTCATATTCAAAATGTTCCCTACCCCTCAATAATTACCCCAGTATAATAAAATAACTCAGTTCGACACACACGTCAAATGTACGAAAATGATATATATGTTCAATATACTTACTGTAATTGGTCTTTTAGTTTTTCTATAGTAAATTTTGACAGGTCCAATTCGTGACGCACTTTCCATAACTGTGTTTCACAAAGTGGATCTTTGCATCGATGACGTTTATGCATGTCTATAGCCTCTATAACCGACTGTTCAAACGTTAATGATTGACCCATACTCTGGAAATAAAAACGAGCAATAGTGTGACACTCACGATCCTTCTAACACGAGAAACGTATGAACATGTACAACCTGAAATGACATTGAAATAAACTATTTTGACTTTGGGTAAGAAAGCATCATATTTTAACACTTGATTCCGATTAAAATTATAGCATGGTTTCAATTAATAGCACAACTTTGTTATTTATACTACATTCTAAAATAATACATTTCAGAGGTCAATCTAGAGAGGAGAATAGTGAAATGCAAAACAGAGGAGAAAGTTCCAATGCTATAATCTCTTCCTGTATTACAATATGAAACAGGTACAGCATTTCTGTTCTTGGCTTATATATATATATATATGGTGGGTAATCAAGTTTTGATCTGATTTTGTCCTTGCTTATTGATGAGGATGTATTTATTCTGTTTGGTATACATACGAAACTATAGTCCAAATAGAGGGCAGAACTTACAATACTAAACCTTACACAATACAAACACCAACCGAGGATATTTGTTTACAAATTGAAAGCATAACTGAGCACAACATACCAAACTAACTAAAGCACAACAACCGTTTTTGTCGTATTTCCGCAAACAGCTTCTTCCAAATTTAAAATAGAGATGTTCTGCTATAAGTAGGATGACGCCGACCAGCATTCCACCGGCCAGGAATATAAAAGCACTGGTGAAGTTAAGGATGCCGATGTTATGACTGGATTGTCCCCTTTTCTGTTTCCTTCGATGACAAGCGCCAGCTAGCCAAAATTTTCGTAATCTTTCCATTTCGCCTGAAAAACCCAGAGAGTACACAATTCGCTAAATGCAATCTTTAACATTCGCAAGATAATGTGTGATGATAAATAAGACATAACATCCACACAAACGCTAAATTGAATAAAAGATGTGAAACAGTCGGTGTTATTATTTCAACATCTGATCAACTGTAGTGTTAGTAGGTTTATGAAATTCATAATGTGCAACATTTCATTAATGCTTAACTGTGGTATTCCAGTCCTGGTATACATCTTATAGGAAATGTCCATAAATTGAATTCCTTTTTTTGCATTTTGCAAGTCGCCGAACTTTCAAACCGTGATTTCTGTGACTACTGATGTCTTGCTCCCTAATGCCCTGATCTCGCTCAAACTATTCTTATTTGAAACTCTGTATGTGAACTAGCAAAAAGGACTATGTTATCAGAGTCGCTGTCAATTTGGCGTGCTCACAACAAAGCTCGACCGAATTTTTGACGTATGGATATGGATTCTCATATGACTTCTAAAATAAGTGATAGGTATTTACGGTGTGTCAGCTTCGATTTTGTTTGTAAGACTGTTGAAGTGCGCTGAGGTATTAACTGCCAATAGGCTTAATTTACCAACATTGGGTATATGATAATCATAAGAAATGATTGTTACACACATAAATTGTATTTATTAATAAGAAATGATTTAAATATCGACTTCAGTGGCAGGTGACTTTGTATAGAGCCCACTGATATTCAATCACGGAATCAAATCGAAGACGACAAATAACCAACATCCCAAGTTGCACTCACATACCAATACGCGTTTGTTTTGCATATCATCCTCTTGTATAATACCATAGTAACAATATGTCACTTACGCGCATAAGGATACAAGTTAAACTCTATTGTCAGGGAAATCATTTTGGTTTAAATAGGTTCTCTAACAGAATAAAATGTATGTAATTAAACAAATTATATAGGACTATTAGTGATAAAGTGTTATCGTTTCTTTTATTTGAGTATAACATATTCATTTTTTTTAAATCCATACTAAAAATATCGACGTCCTAAAATTACTAATGAGGTAATATCTTAGATCTTAGCACTTTCATATTGTTACTTTTTTGAAAACGATTCAACTGTCTTGGAAAACACGGTATGTCCGTGATAGAAAGGTCCTTTTTGTTAAAATAGCCGCCCTTACAGAACACAAACGTATAAATAGGACGAAATTGGATAAGTTGTTAAAATTCCGACATTTTACGAGGACAGTCGAATTTTGATCCTCGAAAATTGTCATAGCATGAAGCATATTCAGAGAGTTTTTGACACAACTCTAATTTCTCAAGTGGAGAATAAAATTGGTCTAGAAAAGGGGTTACAGCGTCAATGCTATGGCACTCAATTGAGGTACCAATACGGGGGAAACGCCGTTCGAAGCAATATTCTAATGCAAAAGGAACCACTAATAGTTTGAATATATTACTGAGGGGACATACGACCATTTGCTAGCGTCTGATATGGCAACTGAAGAAATGATCATACTATTTTTCTGATTGTATGATTTATATATCTATAGAATGAATTAAAGTGTATTTTTAGTTAGATATAACGATTTGAAGATATTTTTACACATATTTATTTCGTTTGTAGCGTCGATTTTGATAATTATAACACACTTAAAACAAACCAATAAATAACATACCTGATTTTTGTAGCTTGAGTATAATCTGATCCACTTCCTCCACCCAGGTGGACCCCCTCGGGAATCCCACCCCGTACCCTGTCATGGCGTACCAGTCCCCAACTGTGGTCAGCTCACAGTCCTTGTCATTTCCGACATGATACTCAAGAGGCGTGGCGTCGTAGATAAAGGCGTGGATTTTTCTGTAACGATAGAAAACATATCTTCATTGAGGGAGATAACTTTTGAAAACGGCAGCTTCATCTTGTACCAAGACAATAATTACATTGTTGATCGGTAACTTCATTAGTATACAGGCATTACATAACTTAATACTGGTTACATAAACGTAACACTGGCACCACGTATTTATTACACTGATTAAACACTATTTACCGTAATTACATTGGTTAAACAGACACTACACTTGTAAAGCTACGGTTATTACACGGTAATTACACTGCTCATACAATCACGGTAATATATCAGTGTAATCATTAGTGTATCGCGGCGTACTGAGGTATGGTATAATGTTATAAAGATCTGTATTAGTCGTACTAGTTTTAGTATTAATTGTGAAATCATGATCAATCAATGAGTTGTCGTAGAAAATCGGAACTTTTGTTTTCGTGCGTACATTTTATTGCATAGGTACAGGCAAACGTCACCAACAGACAAGAATAGTTTAAAACAATTTTATTAAGAGTGACCTAGTTTAAAATTGGTTTATAACAAAATAAAAATCTACTTAGATTAAGTTAACCTGAAATGCATTTTTTTCAGTAGCAACCTCTCATTGCTGTGTTTCATTCATTAAGCTTTTTGTTATAAACCAATATCATATAAGAGATTATCAGGATAATTCACTACGGTTGTACTGAAATTTGTTTTATAAATGATATATTGTATCAAATCTGTACTCTATTTTTAAATATGATATTCAGATAAACTTAAGTTACTGACATACCTTGTAATGAAGCTGATATGGCAAACGATGCTATATAAAATATTTTATAAGATGGTGTAAACGTACTTAGGGGTATATGATTTTGTACTCTACAATGTACATACATGTAATTGCAGGATTTCCACCCAAAGACATGGATAAAACCACATCGTTATGGAATATCAAGATTGAACATTGTTAATTGATAATTACACTTTTAACACAGTAAAATATAGCCAAGATAGCAAGGCACACACATGCATAGTAATAGATAGGCTAGACAGTAGTTACACCGTTTACACAATAATGGCACTGTTTACAAATTAATTACACTGTTTACACAATAGTTACACTGTTTAGACAATATTTACACTGTTTAAACATTAATTACACTGCTTACACAATAATTACACTGTTTACACATTAGTTACACTGTTTACATAATAATTACACATACTGATTACACAATAATTACACTGTTTACACAATAATTATTCTCACTGTTTACACAATAATGACACTGTTTACACGTTAATTACACTGTTTACACATTAATTATACTGTTTACACAATAGTTACAATGTTTATACAATAATAACACTGTTGACACAATAATTACACTGTTTACACAATAATGACACTGTTGACACAATAATTACACTGTTTACACAATAATTTCTCTCAATGTTTACACNTACACAATAATGATACTGTTGACACAATAATTACACTGTTAACACAACAATGACACTGTTTACACATTAATTACACTGTTTACACAATAATTACACTGTTTACACATTAATTACACTGTTTACACAATAATTACACATACTGGTTACACAATAATTATACTGTTTACACAATAGTTACACTGTTTACACAACAATGACACTGTTTACACAATAATTACACTGTTTACACAATAATGACACTGCTGACACAATAATTACACTGTTAACACAATAATGACACTGTTTGCACACTAATTACACTGTTTACACAAGTATTACACTGTTTACACATTAATTACACTGTTTGTACAACAATGACACTGTTTACACAACAATAACACTGTTTACACAATAATTACACAGTTTACACAATAATTACTCACTGTTTACACAATATTTATACTGTTTACAGAATAATTACTCTCTGTTTACACAATAATTACGCTGTTTACACAATGATTACTCTCACTGTTTACACAATATTTACACTGTTTATACAATAGTTACACTGTTTACAAAACAATGACACTGTTTACACAATAATTACATTGTTTACACAATAATTACATTGTTTACACAATAATTACATTGTTTACACAATAATTACATTGTTTACACAATAATTACACAGTTTACACAATAATTACTTTCACTGGTTACACAATAATTACTCTCACTGTTTGCACAATAGTTACACTGCTTTCACAATAATTACTGTCACTGTTTACACAATAATAACTCACTGTTTACACAATATTTATACTGTTTACATAATAATTACTCTGTTTACACAATATTTACTCTCATTGTTTAGAAAATAGTTACACTGTTTACAAAACAATGACACTGTTTACACAATAATTACATTGTTTACACAATAATTACATTGTTTACACAATAATTACATTGTTTACACAATAATTACATTGTTTACACAATAATTACATTGTTTACACAATAATTACATTGTTTACACAATAATTACATTGTTTACACAATAATTACATTGTTTACACAATAATTACATTGTTTACACAATAATTACATTGTTTACACAATAATTACATTGTTTACACAATAATTACATTGTTTACACAATAATTACACTGTTAACACAACAATGACTCTGTTTACACATTAATTACTCACTGTTTACACAATAATTACATTGTTTACACAATAATTACATTGTTTACACAATAATTACACTGTTTACACAATAATTACACTGTTTACACAATTATTACTCTCACTTTTTACACAATAATTACTCTCACTGTTTACACAATAATTACTCACTGTTTACACAATAATTACTCTCACAGATTACACAATAATTACACACACTGTTTACACAATAATTACACTGTTTACACAATAATTACTCTCACTGTTTACACAATAATTACTCACTGTTTACACAATATTTATACTGTTTACATAATAATTACTCTCTGTTTACACAATATTTACACTGTTTATACAATAGTTACACTGTTTACACAATAATTACGATGTTTACACAATTATTACTCTCACTGTTTACACAATAATCACACTGTTTACACAATAATTACACTGTTGACACATTAATTACACTGTTAACACAATAATTACTCTCACTGTTTACACAATAATTACACTGTTAACACAATAATTACTCTCACTGTTTACACAATAATTACTCTCACTGTTTACACAATAATTACTCTCACTGTTTAGATAATAGTTACACTGTTTACACAATAATTACTTTCACTGTTTACACAATAATTACTCTCACTGTTTAGATAATAGTTACACTGTTTACACAATAATTACACACACTGTTTACACAATAATTACGCCGTCTCCACAATGATTACACTATTTACACAAGAATTACTTTAACTGTTTACACAATATTTACACTGTTTACACAATAATTACTCTCACTGTTTGCACAATAGTTACACTGCTTTCACAATAATTACTGTCACTGTTTACACAATAATCACACTGTTTACACAATAATTACACTGTTTACACATTAATTACACTGTTTACACAATAATTACTCTCACTGTTTACACAATAATTACTCACTGTTTACACAATATTTATACTGTTTACATAATAATTACTCTGTTTACACAATATTTACACTGTTTATACAATAGTTACACTGTTTACACAATAATTACGCTGTTTACACAATGATAACTTTCACTGTTTACACAATAATCACACTGTTTACACAATAATTACACTGTTTACTCATTAATTACACTGTTTACACAATAATTACTCTCACTGTTTACACAATAATTACACTGTTTACACAATAATTACACTGTTTACACAATAATTACTCTCACTGTTTACACAATAATTACTCACTGTTTACACAATAATTACTCTCACAGATTACACAATAATTACACACATTGTTTACACACTGTTTACACAATAATTACACTGTTTACACAATAATTACACTGTTTACACAATAATTACTCTCACTGTTTACACAATTATTACACACACTGTTTACACAATAATTACACTGTTTACACAATAATTACACACACTGTTTACATAATTATTACTCTCACTGTTTACACAATATTTACACTGTTTATACAATAGTTACACTGTTTACACAATAATTACGCTGTTTACACAATTATTACTCTCACTGTTAACACAATAATCACACTGTTTACACAATAATTACACTGTTTACACAATAATTACACTGTTTACACAATAATTACTCTCACTGTTTACACAATAATTACTCTCACTGTTTACACAATAATTACTCTCACTGTTTAGATAATAATTACACTTTTTACACAATAATTACTTTCACTGTTTACACAATATTTACTCTCACTGTTTAGAAAATAGTTACACTGTTTACACAATAATTACACACACTGTTTACACAATAATTACGCTGTTTACACAATAATTACTCTCACTGTTTACACAATAATTACACTGTGTACACAATAATTACTCTCACTGTTTACACAATAATTACGCTGTCTCCACAATGGTTACACTATTTACACAATCATTACTTTAACTGTTTACACAATATTTACATTGTTTACACAATAATTACTATCACTGTTTGCACAATAGTTACACTGCTTACACAATAATTACTCTTACTGTTTACACAATAGTTTCGCTGTTCATTAATAATTACACTGTTTACACAGGGATTACTCGGGTACTCGTTGATGATTAGAAGACAAACTGTACAGCTTTATAAAGTAATGATATTGATGCACTACTTTCTATGATAAATCACAACGGAACTGCACAGATATAACATTGACACACTCTGCACTATAACTTAACTGATACTGCAAAATAATTACGGAGGAACTGCGAAGTAATATCATCTTAACTGCACAATACAATCAACGCACATATACTTTACCAGAACGCATGTTACATTGGTATTGAACAATAATTGATCTTGTAGAGCACAATAGTTCCAAGGTTACTGCACAAAAATACACTGATAAATAATTACACGAGATCTGAACAATAATTACACGGATACTACTCGGTAATTACATAGGTATTGCACCAAATTTACACTGGTACAGCGCACTCTACACTGATACAGTTATAAAGTAAAGGTATTACATTTTCAATTAGTCAATATAATACACCGGCAAATATTACATACAGTGATATACTTTACTTTAAATGGTTATAGTCTAGTTATCCTACGCTAAATCAGCCCAAACTTCAAACTAATTCATTTTTTTTTGGAATGGTAATTATCAGTATTATAACAGGAAAAATGTCACCTGGAATCAAACTTTGGTAAAATATTTGTTTGACCTTCTATAGGATCAGAGAAATAAGGAAAATCACATATCTGACCACTTTTGAAGTGTATTATATCTTCCTCCTTTGAAATACTGGATATATAAGATTAACCGTATAGCAAGACCAACTAAAATATAGTACAGATTTACCAAATGTTACAGAAGAGGTATTGCATTGAAAAATCATTGAACAATAAAAATGGCTTAAAAGCATTCTGAGCTTGACAATATTGGCTTTTGTTTTTCTATTTAAATGCAGAAAATACTAATTACTTAATCTCAGTGACCATATGAGTCTATATCTAGCTTCTTAAAAAATCACATTTTATCTAATATTAATGCACGAAAGATGTTACATTCACATACAAAAAAACAATATCAGCCATCTAATTTGACCAATTGTGCCGATTTGGTGTTAACTTATGTCCAAAATAAACCATTTACCTATTTCTGTAACATGTAATTTGAAAAAGGACAAGCAAATGATTACAAGCATTTTATATCCATTTAGATGTGTGTAGAACTTATTAGAAATGGTAATTTTGGTAAGATAAGTGTACAAATGTGTCCAAGCTCTGATGGTAAAAAAATTCATCTCATGCAATTTAGACTCAACACTGAAAAAATGGCCAAGTCCATGATTCTGAACAACGAAAAATCTATTTTGTGCACCAGTTTTGTCTGATTAACTAATGATTAGCCAGTAAAGCAATGATGAAACGGATGTTTTTGTGAGATAAGTTTGAAGTTAAACATTCATACAACTTAATCATTTTATTGAAAATTACATATCCTCCCATTCTGTTCTATTGTGTGAAAGAAAGAAAAAAATAAGATACCAGTTTAACCTTACTTCCCCTTAATCAAGAGGACCATGTTATGGTGGCAATTCCTGCCAAAAGATTAAGCAATCGGATAAAACACAAAAAAATAATATTCACATTTCTGTTGTCCAAAATCATGGACTTAGCAATCTTTAATGGTTTAGTAAAATGTGCACGAGGTGAGGTTTTCATCTACCTGACTTCATTCATTATTTGGAGATATCGTAACCCAGATGGCATTTTTGCTAAGAATAAATTGCATAGAAAATGATTTAGAGCACTTTTCAGTATTTTGCTGAAGATATTGTAAAATTATTACATGCATAAATTAAAAAATATTCAATTTGGACTTTAAAAAAGCTCCCAGTCAGCCCCGCAGGCCAACTTTGAACATTCATAAATTCTAATATGTGAAAGAAAAACTTCTCATTTATGAAACTTTAATATACAAATCAGTTTGTAATGCATTTCTTCAAAGTCAATATCGATATTGATCTTGATTAATTGAATATTCTGTCTTAAAAATGCAGAGGCTAATATGTTCGATATTTGAATGCTTTTTTGCAATATTCATGGTGTGATACATTTTCAATGTGATGGTTCCTATTTATTTTTTTTGGCTAATCTGTATTGTACACTGATTGGTCTTGCAATACAGTTAATTCCTCCTATTCAGTGTTACACAAAAGGGTGATATTTACACTTCAATGTTGGTCCAGTAAGCAATTATTCTTATTTTATTGATCCTATTTCGGGCGAAAAAGAACATTTTCCAAAAAGTTGATTTTTGTGGACTTTTTTCTGTTACACAGTATAAACCAACCTGTATGAAAAACCAGAAATAAATTATGTTGCAATTCGTTTGAGGTTTATCATAGGGTGACTAGACTATTACTACACACAGTAATTAAACTGAACTGTAAATGGAGTGATTACGTAGTGTTAGTACACATATACACAGTTATCAGTAATTAGAATGATTACATCGTAAGTACACCTGTACACAGTAATCAGTTATTGGAGTGATTACATAGTAATTACACCTGTACACAGTAATCAATAATTGGAATGATTACATGGTAAGTACACATGTATACAGTAATCAGTAATTAGGATGATTACATAGTAAACACACATGTACACAGCAATCAGTAATTGAAATGATTACATAGTAAGTACACATGTACACAGTAATCTGTAATTGGAGTGATTACATAGTGAGTACACCTGTACACAGTCATCAGTAATTGGAGTGATTACATATTAAGTACACCTGTACACAACCGTCTGTAATTGGAAAGATTACATAGTAAACACACATGTACACAGTAATTAATAATTGGAATGATTACTTTGTAAGTACACCTGTACACAGTAATCAGTAATTGAGGTGATTACATAGTTAGTACATCTGTACACAGTAATCAGTAATTGGAGTGATTACTTAGTAAGTACACCTGTACACAGTAATCAGTAATTGGAGTGATTACATGGTAAACATACATGTACACAGTAATCAGTTATTGGAGTGATTACATATTAAATACACCTGTACACAGTAATCAATAATTGGAATGATTACATTGTAAGTACACATGTACACAGTAATTTGTAATTGGAGTGATTACATAGTTAGTACATCTGTACACAGTAATCGGTAATTTGAATGATTGAAAGTAGACTGGCACAAAATACCTACATAGTAACATAATATTCACGCTTATACTGCATAGAAGTTAACTGTTTCACAAACAAATATACTGTTGTATATTTATAACACTGATGCCTCACAGAAAAATACACCAGTGCACAATAAATAATTAAACTGATACATATTGATTAGAATGGTGCACAAAATAATTACACTAATGCACATTATTTACATTGGTGCACAATAATTATTACACGGATAGACAATAACGACATAAACTTTGTGCAAAATATTCATTACACTGATGCCTAGTAATTACACTAGTGACAATGATAGTGTTGACACACGGTGATTGTATGTATTGGTAATGGTAGAGAAATTCAGCCAAGCGTTAAACCATCAAGGAGAAGGTATATCATACGGTTCTCATGATGGCAATCGTTGCACTTTCCCCTTTCCCCCTATAAGTGCAGCAGGGTCAAGCATTCCCATACTAATACCGCTGTCGTGTATAATTGGAAACAATTACCACCTCAACATATTGGGCACGACACTTAACGTGGCCAAGACGCTACACAAACGTGCTTTGCAAACTGGGAAATAGCTCCTAATGGCGTTACCAAATCAACGCTCACAGACTCGGTGAACAGCAGTTAGCGAGACGACATACCTGAATCATGTATAAGGGGCTCTAGTTTGTAGATAGCATGATCCTATATAACATTGGAGACATCATACATTTGTATGTCAGTAAAAGTGTCGTACTACTCATGGACACTGTGGTAGGCAGGTCGTGCAGCTCCAACTCATAAACTCATATACTAGCCTACAAGTAACACATTTACCAACGAATAACTAGCCTACAGGTAACACATTTACCAACGAATAACTAGCCTACAGGTAACACATTTACCAACGAATAACTAGCCTACAGGTAACACATTTACCAACGAATAACTAGCCTACAGGTAACACATTTACCAACGAAATAACTAGAATAACAGTAGATGTCATTCCAATGATGTCGTTGTGTTATCTATATATTCATTCTTTATTTTATTATTATTAGTTTGAAGAACGTGTTAATCGGTAGATATTGGAACATCCAGCTCCATATCAAATATGTAACTATTCAACCGAATAAGTCGTTTTGTCAACAATGTCATATAAACAAAATAAATGCTTTCTTGTTTTGTATAATCATGATGAATCCTGAGGACTCCTTACCCATCCTTTAACGACTTGAGTGCTCCATCAACTGTAGACTGGTTAAACTGCCGCATATAGGCAAACATCTTACGGTGGTTTTGTCGTAAGTTCTCTTCAGTACTTCCGTTTGGCACCGTCGCAAACCGGAAGGGGGGAGATTGTGAATAAGGATGTTTCAACTGAAATAAAAATATGAAATATGTAGATAAATATTAATGCACACAATGCATCAACATCAGGTGTAAATATTACTGAATCAAACTAGAGGGGCATTACTCGTCGATATTGTGCATATATTTATGCATATTCCTGGCATGTGGACCATGCCATTGAACATTTAATCGTGTAATTCAGATAGGTGAAATCGTGAAATTCCGATCGGTAGAAAGACCCACATCGCCTGCTGGATAACCGAACTACCTGGCAATACAAGATTCATTGTATGTGTTATTGCAATTTCACTGTATATACGATGCTAGTTTGACTGAACGGCATGTCAGATTCAGTTTATTTATGATGCCAATTTCACGGTATGTTTTAAACTAACTTTTTGTTCTAGTTAATTGTATGCCTATTTCACTGTTTGTGTTTTGCAAGAAGTTTAATTGTTCACACCACTGATGTAACAATTGCAATATATTTCAGGAAATATTTTTGTCTTTCTCATAGACATAAAATTGGTTATTGTTTAACATTTTTGCATGTGGTAAGCGGTATTCACTTTTGTAATTTGCATACCCGTTTATTTTATAGTTACGCAAGATGCGTTCATACTGCTATGATGATTTACAGTAATACCATTAAGTTTGTATAAATGTATATTAAACTCTCGGTCTCTTATTTGCTATTATGTATTTACCAGTATATCGGCATTGGAACTGTATATTAATGGAACAGCACTTTAACCTTCTTAGCCACTTAAGCAATAAGTTTAAGCTATTCACAAGCATCACTTTGACAGATATGAACATGGCTCCTTACTTAGACGAGTCTACATTCATGATGTATTCATGACATAATGGGAGTAATTTTCGTTTATATATATTCATTTAGTGTATGGACACTTAGTAAGCAAAATATCTGAATAAATTAACTCCTTATCAATTCAACATCTGCCAGACAGCATCACATTATTTAAAGACATGGCCAAGCTATAAAATGTCCATTCAGAAATGAATATATTACTAATGTGATGTGATTTTGACGACCCACAACAGGATATTGACTCTGTGTAAACAGCCACGACCCCAGAATATTCCACTACCAAAACAATACGTTATAAATACGTTAGTCTTTTACACATTACAGGAGGGCGATGTCAGGTTGTATTTAGGTGGAAACATATATGACTATTGAGTCTACTTCACTATTAGTGGAGGAAAAGGGGGAATGTGTACGAATAATACTTAACAATTCATACAAGAATTCCACGGAAGTGGATATGTCGCCTGCTCAGCGCTTTTAGTAAGAAAAGTGTTTTGGCTTGAGCTATCGCACGGAAACCTTGTTTCGGACGACGCACCGACAACGTCGACGACGCCGACAAAGTTATACCTATATGTCGGCAGCGACAAAGTTATACCTATATGTCGGCGTCAGCGACACAAAAAGGGGATTCATACGGCAACAACGTCCTAAGTTTTGGGAATATGTTTTTATGTGAACTAGTTTAACCCCTCCCCTTCCCTCCTATTATGAACTCTTGTCAATACAAACACAATATATTTTTGGACTGAAATCCTAATATTTGACCTTTATGATGATATACGACCAATTCCTTTAAAATATTTTTCCATGATGCGCATTTAAGCATCTATGTAAATATGTTTGAAGGGACCTGAGTTGTTTACCATAATACTTTTTTAAGATGTACATTTCAATCCTTATTTGTCGTTGTATTTCATCTTTCTGTGTGTACTTTTTCGGTTTATGAGATAGTGTCCCGAAATTTTAAAATGTCCTTTACACTCAGCCTCACTATGTGTGCAATGGATGATTACATTTATACACACATGAACAAATCACGGAACAGCTGGTTTTGTTCTACATGGCCATGAGCTCTGTCAGGCGACAACCATCAATCAGAAAACGTTCGGGAATGTCACCCCATTACTGGTCCCCGAATATGACGGAAAACCCCGAAAAGTTTCCAATTGGAAAACATCACGTTTAATACACGATGTAGTTCTTGCTTGTTTGTGTAACAGTTTAGTTGGTAGTTTATGTAAGGTCTGCACAATGGACATGTTAAGGTGTCTTTATCACCAGTTCACACTTACAGTGGACTCGCCCTGTTTTTTTTAGAACGTTCTTTTGCATAAATTAAGATTTCCTTTACCTTGAAAATTGAATTTAAGAGGAAACAAATATTTTAGTTAAGATATGTTGTGAAACAGAGACCTGAAACCTTTTCCAAAGGATATGAGACCATTTGTCTCCTGTATGCCCCTTGGTTTCTATACTTTCTCTTGATCAAATGATACGTAATCATTATCTTACCCATATAGTGTTCGAGCTCTCAATCAAAAGTTTCACAGTAATAAACAAGCATTATTTGTATTCGTTCTCCGTTTTCTTGTTATCACGCTGCTGTATACAACCGTACATGTCACGCCCTCTTTATTGAACTATCTATATCACGAGTGATTCACATCACAACATGAATAACATTGAGATTGTATGAGCAAACCAGACTTACACGAATATCCTTTATCCCAGAGAGGTTGTAGTACTCGTCTTTAGTGATCATAAATGCTGCCAAATTAGCTGTGTAACTAGCGAGGAAAACCAAGGCAAACAACGCCCAGACGTTCGCCAGAAATCTGCTCGACACTCCTCGGGGTGTATCTGTGGAAACTGAAGCTCCAAACAGCATAGCCCAAATCAGCCATAGCGACCGGAACAGCGAGAACCTATGCTCTGTCAAGATAAAATCTGGTTTTGCTTTAATCCACAAAAATTAAACCAATCAATGTCACAATAGATTCACAAGCAACGCAAACTTACTGTTTTATAGGGAAATTAGATGATATGCAGAGACATTAACCTCTTACTACCTACTGAATGTATCTTGTCTGCATAAAACGTAGTCTAATAATTAACATGATTAAGTCCTACGTTTTAACTGGTAGAAAAGAGATAAGATTGACAAACTAGCGAGGTTTACTAAGGGGAAGAAATGCTATTTTGTAAAAACAACTGAAATAGTCCACGCTTACATCATTCCCTCTGCCGACAGAAATAACAAACGATGGTGGTGCTTTAGAACATGTGTGTTTAGAACTTACAGTGAAAAATAGACCGCAGTGATTACTTTCATTGGATTAAAGGGAAGAAGCTTTGTGTAAAAATATGAAAAGCAAAGAAAATAATGTTGAGGAAAACACTGTTAAGATGAGCGATACGAAGTGAATTTCTGATGTACAAATCTTTGGACATTTCACCGTGTAGTGAAACAACCATCATACAAGTTTTGATATTATTTCTTTTTTCTTTTATTGTTATCCAAATATAAGTCTCTAGAACTCAAAAAGGTCGCGGACTTTATCAAAAAGTAGCTTTGCTCTTGTCAAGGTTTAAAGCCTTTACGGGACTTGCCTATCAATGTAAGCTCTTGTACTTGATCACAACCAATGCAAGTTTGCCAAATTACCACAAGATATGTTGAAATAATGAAATAAGAAATGTTGTATTGATCAGACTCAAAACACGCTTGACAATGATCTTAAACATATAGAGATGTTACACGTATCACAATGAAAACATTCTTGGCAATGATCACAAACATACAAAATGTGGCAGTTATTCTGCAAAATAATTTCTCCCAGCACGAACAACAGTTAAGCTAGCAATGGATAACTTTAGGTTCGTTTAACGAGACATTTTTTTCACTTTCACGTTAGGATTCACTGGTAGATTGAAACCCAGAGTGGTAACATCGGTCGTCATAAGGCAGTTTATTGACATTACGACAAATAAGCAAAGAAGCAAAGGATATTACGAAGTAGAGCGAACTTCCTCTCTGATAAGCTTTCTCGTAGATTTTAACAATGTCTTTGATGCCACTTTCATAAATACTTAACATGATAACATAGATCAAATAAAACAGTTTTGAATGATTAGAAGTTGATAAAAATAAGAGAAAACGCCTTATTTGAGATTCATTCTCTGTAACAGAATAAAATTAATTTTCACTAAGATGATGCAGCTTTTACACGTGTCCAATGATGAAAGCCCATCCTGTTATCGACTTGTTCATACTATAAACAGGTACATGCTGGCGGTTTAATATCCGCAATGAAAGACATAACACCAGGGTAAAACTCTACACTATAATCGAGTAGGGTTTTACTGATGAAAAGATAGTTCACCCAGAACCAACGAGAGCATGCGTTCAATGGCTTAAAAATACCTTTCTTTTCGAAACTGACAATATTTGTTCGAAAACCATTTTACTGGATTTGTATTGAAATGATGTGATATTGGATAGCGTAATATAATCTATTGCTAAGTAGAGTATAGAAACTGAACATATCTTTGAATCAATGTGTTTCCGCTAAAATAGCACGGGGTCGTGATTTGTGAAGAACTATGCAAATGACAAATAACACAGCAATTTAAACATTTCTGTTTCAATTCACTCCTGTCATTTCGAACATTTAATCTTTGACAAGTTTTCGAGTCATGATCATATCTCGGATAGTTCAATTTAATTGTACTTTGTTAGTATCACTCGGCGTTTCCGGAAGTGGAAGGTTACCTATCGACCTGATGTGTTAGTGTCACTCGGGGTTTCCGGGACTAGAATGTTACATTAAAACTGATGTAGCCGAACAATTAGAACTGTCTAACAGATCTAGTGGTCAATGGCGACACGTCGCACGGCTGAGAAACATTGATAGCGCGATACTATATATTAAAAACAGATCAAAGCATATTGAAAGTGAGCTCCTAACCTTTTTAGTTATTTCACGCAATCCGTCTACTCGATAAAGGGATAACGTTTTCCAATTGAAGCCATCGCTGTCTGTTGGCATGACTACCGGCAATCCGTATCATTTACAGAATGTATCGTTGTCGTCATGGTGTCGTACACCGTGACCCCGGCGTTATATTGTCAGCTCATTTGTTCCGTGTCATAATCCTGTTTTTATGGTTCGTTTATTTAGGTTATATCATAACCAATAAAGTCGATCAGAACGTTGCTATGCTAACAATTTTTTCTTGTACAAACATACGTAAATTAAGTATTTGTAATATACATTGTAGTTTAATATGTTCATATATTTGGATATGAACGGAAATTAACGTAGATATAATACCGTGTATTCACGAGAACAACTTATTTGTTTTACATCGATAAAGTGTTGTTTTTACATCATTCCTTATTGTTCTAAAGTAAATACCAAATAGTGTAACAACTTGTATTTTATATGATAAGGTCGTGTTTTTATGGTTACCATTTCAGTCAGAAACCATTCGGGAATTTCCATCAAAGTTGAACTTGACTTTACGACATGATTGGTCCCATATTACAGTTGCGTTACAGTATATTAGTTCTGTTTCGCTTTTTATTGCACTGTTGGAGTTGGTTAAATTTTAGAGGTTGTAGAACGGAAATTAACGTAGACATAATACAGTGATTCACGAGAACAACTTATTTATTTTACATCGATAAAGTGTTGTTTTTACATTATTCCGTATTGTTCTAAAGTAATAATGCCAGCGTAACGTGTAAATACGCTAGAACTACGTTGGTGATCTTAGTTTTACAGCAGAAACATTGTCAATATCAGTGCAAGATGTATTGTATTGAATTTGGTTATCATTGTGTAAACTAAATGAAGCATTTCAATTTGGGAGAGATATTCAAAGTATATCAAAAGTTCTGAATGGTTTTTCCCATCCCTTTTATACTGTATATGCTATAAATGTGTTACATTATTGTGTAAATTGCTGTAGAAACTAAACTTAAATGGTACTGTCTTTAAAATAGGCTAAAGTGTATAGAGTTAACTATATCCTAGACGATGACGAAGCTCTTACCTACACAATAAATGTATTAATTAGGACGGAAAACACCACTTCTGAATCGATTACAGGGTTAACTTCCCTTTCTAAACCAAGCGATACACTATCATTGCCACTACTTCCGGTCAACTTGATCCGTGATTTACCTCGCAGTTACCTCGCAATGATGTTCGTCCCTGGTCAAGTCCCCGTGGGCTCAGCCACTCGTATATAAATATTGAAGCTCCTGTGGCATGTACGCTAAACACTAGGATCAAACACCACGAGGGGTAGTCGTATGGCTCTGAAAAATAGTACGGAAAATATCGTCACAATAATGTCTGCGCATATTTACAATTATGTTAGCATACTAATCTATTCGAACACATCCTGAAGCAGTAATAGTCAATTTATATAAGATATATGGCTTGGACAAATTGTACTATTATGGGAAGTTTACGCTATAAAGTGTTTATTCTTACAATATGAGTGTCCTGTGTGACTGTGTGTATCACCCTGTGTGACTGTGTGTATCACCCTGTGTGACTGTGTGTATCACACAGTGTGACTGCGTGTATCACCCTGTGTGACTGCGTGTATCACCCTGTGTGATCACCCTGTGTGACCACCCTGTGTGACTGCGTGTATCACCCTGTGTGACTGTGTATATCACCCTGTGTGACTGTGTGTATCACCCTGTGTGACTGTGTATATCACCCTGTGTGACTGCGTGTATCACCATGTGTGACTGCGTGTATCACCCTGTTTGACTGCGTGTATCACCCTGTGCGACTTTGTGTATCACCGTATCAATATGTGTGACTGTGTATATCACCCTGTGTGACTGCGTGTATCATCATTTGTGACTGCGTGTATCACCCTGTTTGACTGCGTGTATCACCCTGAGCGACTGCGTGTATCACCCTGTGTGACTGCGTGTATCACCCTGTGTGACTGCGTGTATCACCCTGTGTGACTGTGTGTATCACCCTGTGCGACTGTGTGTATCACCCTGTGCGACTGTGTGTATCACCCTGTGTGACTGCGTGTATCACCCTGTGTGACTGTGTGTATCACCCTGTGTGACTGTGTGTATCACCCTGTGCGACTGTGTGTATCACCCTGTGTGACTGCGTGTATCACCCTGTGTGACTGCGTGTATCACCCTGTGTGACTGTGTGTATCACCCTGTGTGACTGTGTGTATCACCCTGTGCGACTGTGTGTATCACCCTGTGTGACTGCGTGTATCACCCTGTGTGACTGCGTGTATCACCCTGTGTGACTGTGTGTATCACCCTGTGTGACTGTGTGTATCACCCTGTGCGACTGTGTGTATCACCCTGTGTGACTGCGTGTATCACCCTGTGTGACTGCGTGTATCACCCTGTGTGACTGTGTGTATCACCCTGTGTGACTGTGTGTAACACCCTGTGCGACTGTGTGTATCACCCTGTGTGACTGTGTGTATCACCCTGTGTGACTGTGTGTATTACCCTGTGTGACTGTGTGTATCACCCGTTGCTGAAGTAAGAGATTTTGAAATGCTCAGTGTAATTAAAAACAAAAACAACGATAGCAGAAAATGTTACGCTAAGCTTTGTTTAGAGTGTCATTATTAAATTGTGTATTACAATCAGCTTTCCAGCACAAAGCAGTCCTTATTATTTTTAGCGGCAGTATCCATACATGATAAACGTGTATCACCCTTTTTGACTGTGTGCATCACCCATACATGATAGACGTGTATCTGTCGATTTCATTGTATGGCACTAGCTTCGGCTTTTCACAGTTAATATCAAGTTTTTACGCATTAAACAAGAACCGCTATACAAACATCAAATGACACCGTTTGAAGGTATTTGACTATACACATTTCTGGTCATGCGCATATACACTACTAAGTTAAGCTGAATTTGTTTGAACTGGAGAGAATTTATAAAAAAAACACCACTGTCTGTGGAATGTAGGATTTAGTACAGCTGTATGGTGAAGTGTGATTCATTTTTGACATTCTGTATCTATTACTCAATTTTATAGGTATGAAAAAAAATCAATCGGAAAATACCTTTTTCTTGGTAATTATGATCAATTCCATGCAATATTTAGTGAATGTTTTAATGTTAATTTCCTATTTAGCCCTTTCCAGTCTCAGAATGAACGCCAAAACAGCGTGGACTTTGAAGTATCTGAAGACATCTATGTACAAATCCAATTTGTTCAGACGAACGAGCTTAGTTAAAAACGTGCTCTTTCTTATATTTCTGCGCCGGGAGCAATTATTTTGGCATCCTAAGGGAGCTGCTGTAGGAATGAAATGCTATGAGTACCACGTAGAATGATACATGTACAATACTTTACCTAGGAAAGCTGTCGGAGAGATAGCACCTTTTCGAATAGACACCACTATAGAAATTCCAGTCTCCAAAAAGGGCACCGAAAAATCAATAAACTCGTTCCTCTTTGGTGTTATTTTTAATGACGTCATTATCATGTCTGCTCTATGCGTCATCAACTGGTTTATGAGCCCATTCCATTGGCCTGTTCTCTGTGGAAATAGATTTCATTATTTTAAAAATGGTGACACTGGAGATAGATCTTAACTTAATTTCATTGAATTGCTTGTTCAGTATAACGATTAACACCGAGGGAAAACATTCAGGAGTATAGACTCATTTTACAGGATATTTCAAAATACGTTTTGAAGTGATATTGATGTAGCAAAGAAATATTTCTAGCCATTCTGTAATTAATGTTGGTAAACATATTGAACAAACCTATGCTGTATTTGTCGCAACGTAGGCAACTGTTCAAAATGAGGTGATACCTATCACTTGTAGAAGAGATCCTGTATTTCAGTTGGTTTTAGTTAAAATTTAATAGTAACGTTTACTATAGTTAAATGTACATATAAAATAAGCATAGAGAAGTACTAACGACTGTGGGGATAATCCTCCCTTTGACACCAACAATAAACAAGTACATCAAACAAAATGTACAACAAAGAACAGTTATAGTATATTATTTCTGTATTTAATTATAATACTGACTTTAAAGCATATTCATCCCTTCACCTGTATGATAGCTGAAGGCTACTTATAACGGAAAGATCTATATTGAAATGGTGAATTATTGAAACATACGGATAAAAATCGAACCGCGTAGCTTCCACTTTTTACTCAACATTTTACCCTACAAGAGTGCTCTACGTGTATACGTGCGTCTTACATATGCAGATGTCAGTGAAACTGATTAGAACCCGGCCAGGTGCATAGTTGGCTTAAACCCTACAGATTTTACCTGGTCCGGGAGTCCCCAGGTTTGGTCCGGAACCTCGTACAACTCGTAGTCAAAGTCCATCCGCTCACTGAGTATCTCCAGTAGGTCTATACACAGTCCGGTACAGCAACGTATCACTGTATTGTTTAGTAAGGTGCTGTCGTTATCACTACAATGTACAGGGTGAATTATATAAGTTAATTTAAAAACATATAGGTCAATAGATTCTGGTATTGTATTCACCACAATAGTCATGGTGACTTATAAATTAATGTTACATGTACATGTATCATTGTGGTTTTTTTCGGTAAATAATTACCAGGCAAGCTAATGTTACAATGTAGCACTGCAGACTACACGATTACTAGCAGGTTAACAGAAGTTAGCACTGATTGGTACATAGTAACTGATATATAGGTGTATGTTGATTGTGAAAAAATTAAGATTTAACTTTTCACAATCAGCGATAAATAAGTTTTATGGAAAAAAGTTCATATTAACTTCCAAAAATAACTCCCTCGTGGAGGGCAAGGTCGGATTTCCGGTGTTCACTGTATTTGTCCATGCGCGAAATTTGTTCCGGGGAAAAATCCAAACAATTTCAAATCTAACTTTCAGCTCAGAGTTCTGATAAACTTAAATCACCCTATAGACATATCATACGCAATTGTATTGATACTGAATTATGGAATAAAATTGAAGTGTTTGTTAAAATTTCAAAGTATTACTTTGTTTGCCGATCAGCACGCGACAATACGCTGTTCAAACTATTGAACGAAATTGTGTGGACTGTCGATAAGGCGGGCATTTTTAATTTTAAATATAAATTATAAAATAAAAAAAGGACATAAGAGGCAGAGAAAACGTAGCGCGCATTATGTTGTTTGCTTGCAAAGCTTTGTCATTCAAATAGATCATAAATACCATACAAAAACAGTTCAATGCTTAATTTCTTTTCATGTGAGATTTTATGAAACGAGTCTTCGGAGTTTTTATTTTTGCGAGCCTTGACGAGCAAAAATTAAAACTTCGAGACGAGTTTCAGCCATTCACAATTTATGGCGTCACGTCATTGTCCATATTATGACGTCACAATCGATTTCTGACTGGCACAGAAAATGAAAAACGCTTCAGGGTATACATATGTAAAAATATTACACGGGCGAATTCACTGGATAACAGGACGATATTGTGATATATATTATTGGTAAGTTGTACATGACATGGCAGGTTTTTATTATCACTACGGGGTTATACGGTGGGTATCAGACGGACTTCAGTTATCATTGCCATGAGTTTTGTTTGTAATAAATTGGTTTATGGTGCCACTATTCGATCCACGGTTGTACAAGTAATGCATTAATGTAGGCATCACTTCCGTGAACAGTTTGTGTTAGATTCCTTTGAGGTACTGGTACTGTGTATAATGTATACATTGGTACCATTCCTTTGTAGGTATCAGATTAATTCTGTCACATGTTATATTATTCGGTGAGAACAACATGGTGTACACATAAAAACGAATCCTAACCGTAGAAATACTCTAACAAGTTTTTACATCGATGTAAATCAGATAGAACAGTAAGACGCCTTACATCTAACATCACCTACACCACGAGAGGCGTAAGTGTGTCTATTGCAGTTTATTGTTCAGGGAAATGGATATGTATTGACAATACATATGATACCATATAGATGATATTAAGACCATACATAACTCATTATAACAGTTCGATGTCATTGGCAAAACATAAAATGTGATAACATTGCTATGTTATTGGAAATACATAACACATTTCAACATTTCGATGTTATTGACAACAAGCACGGAGTAACATGTGGAAAGAAATTCAGCTTTAGTTTATTCCCAAGGGAATATTTTTTTTCCTGAAATGATATTTGGTAACTGAAAATTCCATTGCATAACTAAAAAACCAATCAGAGTCTTTCACAACGTGAATAATCTCTGTCCACATTTACGTCTCGAGTAGTACGTAAGATATTCCCTCCGGACACCGCTGCCGGATTTCAAATTACTCTTAACTTGGCTTAAGAACAGCGGACTTGGAAAACAGACGCGGCAAATGTATCTATTCATAGCATGAACAGATGGATACTTGTTCACGCGCGTAAGGACCAGGGAATCCCTGGGTATATCTTATTAACCTTTAATAGGAACAACAAAATTTACTAAATTAAATTAAGGTATGGACATTTCCACCCTACAAACTACTGTTTTGCTTAAAATGTGTACATAGGGGATACGGAGTATCGATTGGCCATCTCAATCCTGCTTCAAGGAGACTGTACACTCATCGACATTGTGTCGCTCATATACATGTAGTATAATGAAGGGGGCGAAAGACCGTTTGATTTGTGAATACGTGATTACTTCGTTTTAATTCCAACATTAATAACGATAATAAAAGTACAATATTAAATTTGGAGTATATTTAGTACCTAGTATTTAGTGCCATTTGTACAGAGATGTATCTATAATTTTAGTAATGAAAGGACCCACACAGTTTGCAAATTTAGAAATTACTGTACATGTGGGCTAACAAGGCAGCTATCAGCTGTGATGAAAGGGTCACGTATAGTTTGCAGACAGACTTATTATTCTGCTGTGTTTGTGGGCTAACAATGTACCTTACAGCCCTAATGAGAGTAATTCACGAAGTTTGCAGACAGACTTATTATTCTGTACATGTGGGCTAACAAGGCAGATATCAGCTGTGATGAAAGGGTCACATATAGTTTCCAGACAGACTTATTATTCTGCTGTATTTGTGGGCTAACAATGTACCTTACAGCCCTAATGAGAGGAATTCACGAAGTTTGCAGACAGATTTATTATTCCGTACTTTGGGCTAACAAGGTACCTTTCAGCTGTGATGAAAGGGTCACATATAGTTTGCAGACAAATTTATTTGTTTGTACTTGTAGGCTAGCAAGGTACCTATCGGCTGTATTGACAGGGGCACACACAGCTTGCAGACAAACTAAGCATTCTGTATTTGTTGGCTAACACAGAACCTTACAGCCCTAACGAGAGGGGTACACACAGCTTGCAGACAGACTTATTATTCCGTACTTTGGGCTAACAAGGTACCTTACAGATCTAATGAGAGGGGCATCACATAGAGATGTGGGTCAATGATTATAGGAGATGAGCAGGTTTAGGATCTCTGTTCATCATTAACAAGATCATGGTAACCCTCAGTCACCAACAAAGAGCAACATTGTCTCTGCAGATCAGTGTGTCGGATACTATCACAATCAATGTACAACCGAGCGGACATTTCTATAAATATCAGGCGGATAGTCTCGTGCCGGAATCATATTGAATTATCGTCAGACGCAGGGCGTGGAAATATTGTGAACGTGAAATTCCCCAAAGTCTATAACTGTAGGACTCGTTATTCGAAACAAAATACAAACATTACCATCGTGATGGCATAATCAATAACATGAATCTGTAGGGAACAGTGCTCAGACGTCGAGTTATCCGTCACCATTCGTGTGTAATGTAGTCCGGTCGTTCGTCAGGGTAAAGCGTTTAAGCCCGGCACAATGGTGACACGACGGTAACATAACGTTAGCACATACTATGTAGCGCAAGACTCCGATCCCGGGCCATGATAAACCTGCTGTATCAAAAGCACATCTCAATCAACGTGTGAAAACAGGGAACTGGTTGGATAGGATAGCCACAAAAACTAAATAATCGGAACTTACGATGCGGTACGAGTTACGATTCCTCTGAGAGATGGTTTGGCAACCTTGCAAGTGACGGAATATCAGAGAATGAGTTTGGCACGCTATCATTATAGTGATGTCGACTCAAAGATTTGGCAAATATCTGAAAACCCACTTCTGGTTTTGAAGGTGTGTCGGTGGTGTATTGACTACGAGTGCGCAATCACTCGTACGAATATTGATGTATTTTGTTAAAACTTCAGATTATTGAAGCTTAATTAAGACAAATGCTGAACAAGTGTAAACGAATTTGACGTTCAAACAACTACGATTTACCATACTTATAATTAAACGCTTTTCGAGATCTATCTTAAAAAGAAACCCGTATATGGAGACTAAATCGACATCAGCTGCGAAAATTGTGATATGTTTGCTGTGTAATATGTTTGGAAGTCATATGATAAATACATATTTTCATTCACATTGGTTTTCATGTTTTTTGATGAGTTTTAGTAATAAAATTGGAAAAAAACAGTGAGTACAGTTTGGTGTTATTTGTCATTTTCTTTTGGTATATAAAGAATCTATCAAATATCATCAGACGCATCAAAATACAAAATCAATTATATATTCGTGTCACACTGGAGAATAAAGAGTAATAACAAAGAGACACGGAAAACAAAAGACAAGTACAAAATGGACTTCTATATCATAGCAATCAATAGTATGACGAACAGGCCGGAAACGTAGCACGGAAATCCAATCACTCACACTTATCATCTGTCATGTCGGGGTCAAATTACGTAAAAATCATTCCTAATGAAGTCAGTGAAGTTGTGCTGTAAGAATAAAGTGGTAGAGGTAAAGGAAGACAACCTACTGCTCAGCCGGATTATACACCAGACGACAGGCCACAGAGTGGTGTCCACACCGTCTAGTCACTTTATCCGGGTCACGGTACATTACGTAAGGATCCTCCTTCAACGTCACAATTCTGAAATGACGTCTTTCCGGTTTTCCTTTCGGTGGTTTGGTTTTCCCGCCAGGCCAAGCTATTTCTTTCATTTGGATGACCATGTCTGACCGATGATTCTTCGTGAAAGGAATCCATTGGCCGACCTGGGAATCAGAAAACTTGAGTTATGTGTCTCGTTCAATGGTTGTTCCTGTGGTTGTTTATCAGTAGTGTTATTACGGCATTTGAAATAGACGTAATACTATATTTACGAGGTCACTATTATCAATATTGGACGGTCGGTCATTCTAGGACGCTGTACACTCTCCCCTATCAATACCCTACTACATATAAGAATAAACCTCTCCCAAGAATCTATTACATGCAGCATTCAACATGGACACTTCCAATAAAGGACACATGTAAATCGCAGACACAGCATCGTATCAAAACCTCGGGCATTAGAACTTTTGGAGCTATCCCGTGGGTCAACGGTATAGTATTACGAAGTGTAACACAGCCTAGGTGAGGAAAACCAAATGTCTATGCTGTCTACGTATATGTGTCAATGTAAAGTGTTATTTTGGTAGTACACACACAAATTGTAAGGGTCATGCTAATGTTTGGTATTGTTTATGTAAATGTTTGGTATTGTTTATGTAAATGTTTGGTATTGTGTATGTAAATGTTTGGTATTGTTTATGTAAATGTTTGGTATTGTCTATGTAAATGTTTGATATTGTCTATGTAAATATTTGGTATTGTCTATGTAAATGTTTGATATTGTCTATCAAAACGATTGATATTGTATATGTAAATGTTTGGTATTGTCTATATAAATGTTTGATATTGTCTATGTAAATATTTGGTATTGACTATGTAAATATTTGATATTGTCTATCACAACGATTGATATTGTCTATCTAAATGATTGATATTGTATATGTAAATGTTTGGTATTGTCTATATAAATGTTTGATATTGTCTATGTAAATATTTGGTATTGTCTATGTAAATGTTTGATATTGTCTATCAAAACGATTGATATTGTCTATATAAATGTTTGATATTGAATATGTAAATGATTGATATTGTATATGTAAATGTTTGGTATTGTCTATATAAATGTTTGATATTGTCTATGTAAATATTTGGTATTGTCTATGTAAATGTTTGATATTGTCTATCAAAACGATTGATATTGTCTATATAAATGTTTGATATTGTATATGTAAATGTTTGGTATTGTATATGTAAATGTTTGGTATTGTATATGTAAATGTTTGGTATTGTCTATGTAAATGTTTGATATTGTCTATGTAAATATTTGGTATTGTCTATGTAAATGTTTGATATTGTCTATCAAAACGATTGATATTGTATATGTAAATGTTTGGTATTGTCTATGTAAATGTTTGATATTGTCTATGTAAATATTTGGTATTGTCTATGTAAATGTTTGATATTGTCTATCAAAACGATTGATATTGTATATGTAAATGTTTGGTATTGTCTATATAAATGTTTGATATTGTCTATGTAAATATTTGGTATTGTCTATGTAAATGTTTGATATTGTCTATCAAAACGATTGATATTGTCTATATAAATGTTTGATATTGAATA
This sequence comes from Mizuhopecten yessoensis, assembly GCF_002113885.1. NCBI lineage: Eukaryota > Metazoa > Mollusca > Bivalvia > Pectinida > Pectinidae > Mizuhopecten > Mizuhopecten yessoensis. The sequence goes on along the minus strand of NW_018403550.1, from coordinate 22,645 downwards.
TGTAAATGTTTGGTATTGTATATGTAAATGTTTGGTATTGTCTATATAAATGTTTGATATTGTCTATGTAAATATTTGGTATTGTCTATGTAAATGTTTGATATTGTCTATCAAAACGATTGATATTGTCTATATAAATGTTTGATATTGTATATGTAAATGTTTGGTATTGTCTATATAAATGTTTGATATTGTCTATGTAAATATTTGGTATTGTCTATGTAAATGTTTGATATTGTCTATCAAAACGATTAATATTGTCTATATAAATGTTTGATATTGTAAATGTAAATGTTTGGTATTGTTTATGTAAATGTTTGATATTGTCTATATAAATGTTTGGTATTGTCTCTGTAAATGTTTGGTATTGTTTGTGTAAATGTTTGGTATTGTCTATGTACATGTTTGGTATTGTCTATGTAAATGTTTGGGATTGTCTATGTAAATGTTTGGTATTGTTTAAGTAAATGTTTGGTATTGTCTATGTAAATGTTTGGTATTGTCTATGTAAATGTTTGGTATAGTTTATGTAATTGTTTAGTATTTTCTATGTAAATGTCTGATATTGTTTATGTAAATGTTTGGTATTTTCTATGTAAATGTTTGATATTGTTTATGCAAATGTTTGGTATTGTTTATGTAAATGTTTGATATTGTCTATATAAATGTTTGGTATTGTCTATGTTAATGTTTGGTATTGTTTATGTAAATGTTCGATATTGTCTATGTTAATGTTTGATATTGTATATGTAAATGTTTGGTATTATTGTATATGTAAATGTTTGGTATTATCTATGTTAATGTTTGATATTGTTTATGTAAATGTTTTGTATTGTCTATGAAATGTTTGGTATTGTTTATGTAAATGTTTCGTATTGTTAGTGTAAATGTTTGATATTGTCTATGTAAATATTTGGTATTGTCTATGTTAATGTTTGATATTGTTTATATAAATGTTTGATATTGTCTATGTTAATGTTTGATATTGTATATGTAAATGTTTGGTATTATTGTATATGGAAATGTTTGGTATTATGTATGTTAATGTTTGATATTGTTTATGTAAATGTTTGGTATTTTCTATGTAAATGTTTGATATTGTTTACGTAAATGTTTGGTATTGTTTATGTAAATGGTTGATATTGTCTATGTTGATGTTTGATATTGTCTATGTAAATGTTTGATATTGTTTATATAAATGTTTGGTATTGTCTATGTAAATGTTTGGTATAGTTTATGTAAATGTTTGGTATTGTCTATGTCAATGTTTGATATTGTCTATATAAATGTTTGGTATTGTCTATGTTAATGTTTGGTATTGTTTATGTAAATATTTGATATTGTTTATGTAAATGTTTGATATTGTCTATGTTAATGTTTGGTATTGTCTCTGTTAATGTTTGGTATTGTTTATGTAAATATTTAATATTGTTTATGTAAATGTTTGATATTGTTTATATAAATGTTTGGTATTGTCTATGTAAATGTTTGGTATTGTCTATGTTAATGTTTGGTATTGTTTATGTAAATGTTTGGTCTTGGTTATGTACATGTTTGGGATTGTCTATTTAAATGTTTCTAATTGTCTATGTAAATGTGTGGTATTGTCTATGTAAATGCTTGATATTGTCTATGTAAATGTTTGATATTGTAAATGTAAATGTTTGGTATTGTTTATGTAAATGGTTGGTATTGGTTATGTACATGTTTGGTATTGTCTATTTAAATGTTTCTAATTGTCTATGTAAATGTTTGGTATTGTCTATGTTAATGTTTGGTATTGTTTGTGTAAATGTTTGGTATTGTCTATGTACATGTTTGGTATTGTCTATGTAAATGTTTGGTATAGTTTATGTAAATGTTTGGTATTGGTTATGTACATGTTTGGTATTGTCTATTTAAATGTTTCTAATTGTCTATGTAAATGTGTGGTATTGTCTATGTAAATGCTTGATATTGTCTATGTAAATGTTTGGTATTGTCTTTGTAAATGTTTGGTATTGTTTATGTAAATGGTTGGTATTGGTTATGTACATGTTTGGTATTGTCTATGGAAATGTTTGGTATTGTTTATGTAAATGTTTGGTCTTGGTTATGTACATGTTTGGGATTGTCTATTTAAATGTTTCTAATTGTCTATGTAAATGTGTGGTATTGTCTATGTAAATGCTTGATATTGTCTATGTAAATGTTTGGTATTGTCTATGTTAATGTTTGGTATTGTTTATGTAAATGTTTGGTCTTGGTTATGTACATGTTTGGGATTGTCTATTTAAATGTTTCTAATTGTCTATGTAAATGTTTGGTATTGTCTATGTTAATGTTTGGTATTGTTTGTGTAAATGTTTGGTATTGTCTATGTACATGTTTGGTATTGTCTATGTAAATGTTTGGTATAGTTTATGTAATTGTTTAGTATTTTCTATGTAAATGTCTGATATTGTTTATGTAAATGTTTGGTATTTTCTATGTAAATGTTTGATATTGTTTACGTAAATGTTTGGTATTGTTTATGTAAATGGTTGATATTGTCTATGTTGATGTTTGATATTGTCTATGTAAATGTTTGATATTGTCTATGAAAATGTTTGGTATTGTCTATGTAAATGTTTGGGATTGTCTATGTAAATGTTTGGTATTGGTTATGTACATGTTTGGTATTGTCTATTTAAATGTTTCTAATTGTCTATGTAAATGTGTGGTATTGTCTATGTAAATGCTTGATATTGTCTATGTAAATGTTTGATATTGTCTATGAAAATGTTTGGTATTGTCTATGTAAATGTTTGGTATAGTTTATGTAATTGTTTAGTATTTTCTATGTAAATGTCTGATATTGTTTATGTAAATGTTTGGTATTGTCTCTGTTAATGTTTGGTATTGTTTATGTAAATGTTCGATATTGTCTATGTTAATGTTTGATATTGTATATGTAAATGTTTGGTATTATTGTATATGGAAATGTTTGGTATTATGTATGTTAATGTTTGATATTGTTTATGTAAATGTTTGATATTGTTTATATAAATGTTTGATATTGTCTATGTTAATGTTTGATATTGTTTATATAAATGTTTGGTATTGTCTATGTTAATGTTTGGTATTGTTTATGTAAATGTTTGGTCTTGGTTATGTACATGTTTGGGATTGTCTATTTAAATGTTTCTAATTGTCTATGTAAATGTGTGGTATTGTCTATGTAAATGCTTGATATTGTCTATGTAAATGTTTGATATTGTCTATGAAAATGTTTGGTATTGTCTATGTAAATGTTTGGTATAGTTTATGTAAATGTTTGGTATTGTCTATGTCAATGTTTGATATTGTCTATATAAATGTTTGATATTGTCTATGTAAATATTGGGTATTGTCTATGTAAATGTTTGATATTGTTTATATAAATGTTTGGTATTGTCTATGTAAATGTTTGGTATTGTCTATGTAAATGTTTGATTTTGTTTATGTAAATGTTTGGCATTGTCTATGTAAATGTTTGGTATTGATTATGTAAATGTTTGGTATTTTCTATCTAAATGTTTGATATTGTTTATGTAAATGTTTGATATTGTTTATGTAAATGTTTGGTATTTTCTATGTAAATGTTTGATATTGTTTATGTAAATGTTTGGTATTGTCTATGTAAATGTTTGGTATTGTCTATGTAAATGTTTGGTATTGTTTATGTAAATGTTTGGTATTGTCTATGTTAATGTTTGGTATTGTCTATGTAAATGTTTGGTATTGTTTATGTAAATGTTTGGTATTGTCTATGTAAATGTTTGATATTGTCTATGTTAATGTTTGATATTGTCTATGTAAATGTTTGGTATTGTCTATGTAAATGTTTGATATTGTTTATGTAAATGTTTGGTATTGTCTATGTAAATGTTTGGTATTGTCTATGTAAATGTTTGGTATTGTTTATGTAAATGTTTGGTATTGTCTATGTAAATGTTTGGTATTGTTTATGTAAATGTTTGGTATTGTCTATGTAAATGTTTGGTATTGTTTATGTAAATGTTTGGTATTGTCTATGTAAATGTTTGGTATTGTTTATGTAAATGTTTGGTATTGTCTATGTAAATGTTTGGTATTGTTTATGTAAATGTTTGGTATTGTCTATGTAAATGTTTGGTATTGTTTATGTAAATGTTTGGTATTGTCTATGTAAATGTTTGGTATTGTTTATGTAAATGTTTGGTATTGTCTATGTAAATGTTTGGTATTGTTTATGTAAATGTTTGGTATTGTCTATGTAAATGTTTGATATTGTTTATGTAAATGTTTGGTATTGTCTATGTAAATGTTTGGTATTGTTTATGTAAATGTTTGGTATTGTCTATGTAAATGTTTGGTATTGTTTATGTAAATGTTTGGTATTGTCTATGTAAATGTTTGGTATTGTTTATGTAAATGTTTGGTATTGTCTATGTAAATGTTTGGTATTGTTTATGTAAATGTTTGGTATTGTCTATGTAAATGTTTGGTATTGTTTATGTAAATGTTTGGTATTGTCTATGTAAATGTTTGGTATTGTTTATGTAAATGTTTGGTATTGTCTATGTAAATGTTTGGTATTGTTTATGTAAATGTTTGGTATTGTCTATGTAAATGTTTGGTATTGTTTATGTAAATGTTTGGTATTGTCTATGTAAATGTTTGGTATTGTTTATGTAAATGTTTGGTATTGTCTATGTAAATGTTTGGTATTGTTTATGTAAATGTTTGGTATTGTCTATGTAAATGTTTGGTATTGTTTATGTAAATGTTTGGTATTGTCTATGTAAATGTTTGGTATTGTTTATGTAAATGTTTGGTATTGTCTATGTAAATGTTTGGTATTGTTTATGTAAATGTTTGGTATTGTCTATGTAAATGTTTGGTATTGTTTATGTAAATGTTTGGTATTGTCTATGTAAATGTTTGGTATTGTTTATGTAAATGTTTGGTATTGTCTATGTAAATGTTTGGTATTGTTTATGTAAATGTTTGGTATTGTCTATGTAAATGTTTGGTATTGTTTATGTAAATGTTTGGTATTGTCTATGTAAATGTTTGGTATTGTTTATGTAAATGTTTGGTATTGTCTATGTAAATGTTTGGTATTGTTTATGTAAATGTTTGGTATTGTCTATGTAAATGTTTGGTATTGTTTATGTAAATGTTTGGTATTGTCTATGTAAATGTTTGGTATTGTTTATGTAAATGTTTGGTATTGTCTATGTAAATGTTTGGTATTGTTTATGTAAATGTTTGGTATTGTCTATGTAAATGTTTGGTATTGTTTATGTAAATGTTTGATATTGTCTATGTAAATGTTTGATATTGTTTATGTAAATGTTTGGTATTGTCTATGTCAATGTTTGATATTGTCTATATAAATGTTTGGTATTGTCTATGTAAATGTTTGGTATTGTTTATGTAAATATTTGATATTGTTTATGTAAATGTTTGATATTGTCAATGTAAATGTTTGGTATTGTCTCTGTAAATGTTTGGTATTGTTTATGTAAATGTTTGATATTGTCTATGTTAATGTTTGATATTGTCTATGTAAATGTTTGATATTGTATATGTAAATGTTTGATATTGTTTATGTAAATGTTTGATATTGTCTATGTAATTGTTTTATATTGTCTTTGTAAATGTTTTATATTGTCTTTGTAAATGTAAAAATGCAAAACGCTCTAAACCCGTACAAGTATGTGAACCTATACAAATAATTAAGGAGGACATCCTTAAGCCGTACAAAAAAATAGGGAGTACATTCTAAACCCGTACAAACAATTAGGGAGAACAGCTTAAACCAGTACAAACAATTAGGGAGAACAGCCTTAACCCGTAAGAACAATTAGGGAGGACAGCCTTAATCCGTACAAACAATTAGGGAGGACAGCCTAAGCCCGTACAAACAATTAGGGAGAACAGCTTAAACCAGTACAAACAATTACGGAGAACAGCCTTAACCCGTAAGAACAATTAGGGAGGACAGCCTTAATCTGTACAAACAATTAGGGAGGACATCCTAAGCCCGTACAAACAATAAGGTAGGACATCCTAAACCCGTACAAACAATTAGGGAAGACATCCTCAGCCCGTACAAACAATTAGGGAAGACATCCTAAACCCGTACAAACAATTAGGAAGACATCCTAAACCCGTACAATCAATACGGGAGGACATCATTAGCCCGTACAAACAATTAGGGAAGACATCCTTAACCCGTACAAACAATTAGGGAAGACATCCTAAACCCGTACAAACAATACCCGTACAAACAATTAGGGAGGACATCCTAAGCCCGTATAAACAATTAGAGATGACATCCTTAACCCGTACAAACAATTAGGGAGGACATCCTAAGCCCGTACAAACAATTAGGAAGACATCCTTAACCCGTACAAACAATTAGAGAAGACATCCTAAGCCCGTACAAACAATTAGGGAAGACATCCTTAACCCGTACAAACAATTAGGGAAGACATCCTAAGACCGTACAAACAATTAGGGAGGACAACTTAAACCAGTACAAACAAATAGGGAGGACATCCTAAACCCGTACAACCAATTAGGGAGGACAACTTAAACCATTACAAACAAATAGGGAAGACATCCTAAGCCCGCAAAAACCAATTAAGGAGGACATCCTAAGCCCGTACAAACAATTAGGGAAGACATCTTAAGCCCGTACAAACAATTAGGGAGTACATTCTAAACCCGTACAAACAATAAGGGAGGACAGCTTAAACCAGTACAAACAATTAGGGAGGACATTATAAACCCGTACAAACAATAAGGGAGGACAGCCTTAACCCGAACAAAAAAAATAGGGAGTACATTCTAAACCCGTACAAACAATTAGGGAGAACAGCTTAAACCAGTACAAACAAATAGGGAGGACATCCTAAGCCCGTATAAACAATTAGGGAGGACATCCTAAGCCCGTGCAAACAATTAGGAAGGACATCCTAAACACGTACAAACAATTAGGGAGGACATCCTTAACACCAACAAACAATTAGGTAGGACATCCTAAGCCCGTACAAACAATTAGGAAGACATCCTAAACCCGTACAAACAATAAGAGAGGACATCCTTAGCCCGTACAAACAATTAGGGAAGACATCCTTAACCCATACAAACAATTAGGGAAGAGAGCCTAAGCCCGTACAAACAAGTAGGGAGGACATCCTAAGCCCATACAAACAATTAGGGAGGACATCCTAAGCCCCTACAAATAATTAGGGAAGACACCCTTATCCGTACAAACAATTAGGGAATACATCCTAAACCCGTACAAACAATAAGGAAGACATCCTAAACCCGTACAAACAATAAGGGAGGACATCTTTAGCCCGTACAAACAATTTGGGAAGACATCCTAAGCCCGAAAAAACAATTAGGGAAGACAGCCTAAACCCGTACAAACAATTAGGGAGGACATCCTAAGCCCGTACAAACAATTAGGGAAGACAGCCTAAGCCCGTACAAACAATTAGGGAAGACAGCCTAAGCCCGTGGAAACAATTAGGGAAGACAGCCTAAGCCCGTACAAACAATTAAGGAAGACAGCCTTAGCCCATACAAACAATAAGGGAGGACATCCTGAACCCGTACAAACAATTAGGGAAGACAGCCTAAGCCCGTACAAACAATTAGGGAAGACAGCCTTAGCCCGTACAAACAATTAGGGAGGACATCCTAAGCCCATACAAACAATAAGGAAGACATCCTAAACCCGTACAAACAATTAGGGAAAACATCCTTAGCCCGTACAAACAATAAGGAAGGACATCCTAAACCCGTACAAACTATTAGGGAAGACATCCTAAGCCCGTACAAACAATTAGGGAAGACAGCCTAAGCCCGTACAAACAATTAGGGAAGACATCCTAAGCCCGTACAAACAATTACGGAACACATCCTTAGCCCGTACGAACAATTAGGAAAGACATCCTAAACCCGTACAAACAATTAGGAAGACATTCTAAACCCGTACAAACAATAAGGGAGGACATCCTTAGCCCGTACAAACAATTAGGGAAGACATCATAAACCCGTACAAACAATTAGGGAAGACATCCTAAGCCCGAAAAAACAATTAGGGAAGACATCCTAAGCCCGAAAAAACAATTAGGGAAGACAGCCTAAGCCCGTACAAACTATTAGGGAGGACATCCTAAGCCCGTACAAACAATAAGGAAGGACATCCTAAGCCCGTAAAAGCAATAAGGAAGAAGGACATCCTAAACCCGTACAAACAATTAGGGAAGACAGCCTTAGCCCGTAAAAACAATTAGGGAGGACATCCTAAGCCCGTAAAAACAATTAGGGAAGACAGCCTAAGCCCGTGCAAACAATTAGGGAAGACATCCTAAACCCGTACAAACAATTAGGGAAGACATCCTCAACCCGTACAAACAATTAGGGAAGACAGCCTTAGCCCATACAAACAATTAGGGAGACATCCTAAACCCGTACAAACAATTAGGGAAGACAGCCTAAGCCCGTACAAACAATTAGGGAAGACATCCTCAACCCGTACAAACAATTAGGGAAGACATCCTCAACCCGTACAAACAATTAGGGAAGACAGCCTAAGCCCGTGGAAGCAATTAGGGAAGACAGCCCAAGCCCGTACAAACAATTAGGGAAGACATCCTCAACCCGTACAAACAATTAGGGAAGACATCCTAAGCCCGAAAAAACAATTAGGGAAGACATCCTAAGCCCGAAAAAACAATTAGGGAAGACAGCCTAAGCCCGTACAAACAATTAGGGAAGACAGTCTTAGCCCGTACAAAGAATTAGGGAGGACATCCTAAGCCCATAGAAACAATTAGGGAGGACATCCTAAGCCCCTACAAATAATTATGTAAGACACCCTAATCCGTACAAACAATTAGGAAAGACATCCTATACCCGTACAAACAATTAGGAAGACATCCTAAACCCGTACAAACAATTAGGGAGGACATCCTAAGCCCGTACAAACAATTAGGGAAGACATCCTAAGCCCGTATGAACAATTAGGGAGGACATCCTAAACCCGTACAAACAATTAGGGAAGACATCCTTAGCCCGTACAAACAATAAGGAAGGACATCCTAAACCCGTACAAACTATCAGGGAAGATATCCTAAGCCCGTACAAACAATTAGGGAAGACATCCTAAGCCCGAAAAAACAATTAAGGGGGACATCTTAAGCCCGTAAAAACAATTAGGGAAGACATCCTAAGCCCGTACAAACAATTAGGGAGTACATTCTAAACCCGAACAAACAGTTAGGGAGACCAGCTTAAACCAGTACAAACAAATAGGGAGGACATCCTAAGCCCGTATAAACAATTAGGGAGGACATCCTAAACCCGTATAAACAGTTAGGGAGGACAGCTTAAACCAGTACAAACAAATAGGGAGGACATCTTAAGCCCGTATAAACAATTAGGGAGGACAGCTTAAACCAGTACAAACAATTAGGGAGAACAGCCTTAATCCGTACAAACAATTAGGGAGGACAGCCTAAGCCCGTGCGAACAATTAGGAAGGACATCCTAAACACGTACAAACAATTAGGGAGGACATCCTAAACACCTACAAACTATTTGGGAAGACATCCTAAGCCCGTACAAACAATTAGGAAGACATCCTAAGCCCGTACAAACAATAAGGGAGGACATCCTAAGCCCGTACAAACAATTAGGGAGGACATCCTAAGACCGTACAAACAATTAGGGAAGACATCCTAAGCCCGTATAAACAATTAGGGAGTACATTCTAAACCCGTACAAACAAATAGGGAGAACAGCTTAAACCAGTACAAACAAATAGGGAGGACATCTTAAGCCCGTATAAACAAATAGGGAGGACAGCTTAAACCAGTACAAACAAATAGGGAGGACATCTTAAGCCCGTATAAACAAATAGGGAGGACAGCTTAAACCAGTACAAACAAATAGGGAGGACATCTTAAGCCCGTATAAACAAATAGGGAGGACAGCTTAAACCAGTACAAACAAATAGGGAGGACATCTTAAGCCCGTATAAACAATTAGGGAGGACAGCTTAAACCAGTACAAACAAATAGGGAGGACATCTTAAGCCCGTATAAACAATTAGGGAGGACAGCATTAACCCGTATACACAATTAGGGAGGACATCCTAAGCCCGTACAAACAATAAGGAAGGACATCCTAAGCCCGTACAAACAATAAGGAAGGACATCCTAAGCCCGTACAAACAATAAGGAAGGACATCCTACACCCGTACAAACAATTAGGGAAGACAGCCTTAGCGCGTACAAACAATTAGGAAAGACATCCTAAACCCGAACAAACAATTAGGGAGGACATCCTAAGCCCGCACAAACAATTAGGAAGACATCCTAAACCCGGACAAACAATTAGGGAAGACAGCCTTAGCCCGTACAAACAATTAGGAAAGACATCCTAAACCCGTACAAACAATTAGGAAGACATCCTAAAGGAAGACATCCTAAACCCGTACAAACAATTAGGGAGGACATCCTAAGACCGTACAAACAATTAGGGAAGACAGCCTAAGTTCGTACGACGAATTAGGTAGGACATCCTTAGCCCGTAGAAACAATAAGGAAGGACATCCTAAGCCCGTACAAACAATAAGGAAGGACATCCTACACCCGTACAAACAATTAGGGAAGACATCCTTAGCCCGTAAAAACAATTAGGGAGGACATCCTAAGCCCGTACAAACAATTAGGGAAGACATCCTAAGCCCGTACAAACAATTAGGGAAGACATCCTAAACCCGTACAAACAATTAGGGAAGACATCCTAAACCCGTACAAACAATTAGGGAGGACATCCTAAGCCCGTACAAACAATTAGGGAAGACATCCTAAGCCCGTACAAACAATTAGGGAGGACATCCTAAGCCCGTACAAACAATTAGGGAAGACATCCTAAACCCGTACAAACAATTAGGGAAGACATCCTAAACCCGTACAAACAATTAGGGAAGACATCCTAAGCCCGTACAAACAATTAAGGAAGACATCCTAAGCCCGTACAAACAATTAGGGAAGACATCCTAAACCCGTACAAACAATTAGGGAGGACATCCTAAGCCCGTACAAACAGTTAGGGAGGACATCCTAAGCCCTTACATAAAGTCGAGACTAAGTGTTCGTATCTACAACATTGTCATGGTGTATCCTTTCAAATCATCGACGATCTACAACTACGCGGTGAGCACTAATCTTGGCAGATAGTGAAACGCAAAGTAAATCATGTCCAGAACGATTCAATAGTGGGCAAAGTCCACGTTATATTGAAGGAAAATCAAGAAACATACCGTCAAATAGTGTCTAGTAAAATGAAAAACTAAGTAGTAAAACAATGTGGGTAAATTAACAACTGAGTAAAATATGGCCTAACTTACTTCCTTCCATGCCCGAGCGCCTGCTTGGTGTTGGACATTAATGAGTCTCAACTTCACCAATTCATTTACGCCATTACTGCTAAATCTGACCACGGTATCATAGTCCAGCCGATGTACAGCCTTCATCCGTCTGTTAAGACATAACAGTATGATATTAAAACCTACTAATACAAAATGAGATAAGTATGTAAGTATGATAGTAGCATTTAGCTATGGTAGAAAAATGTAATTAGCACGCCTTTGGATTGAGACATATAACGTTTTAAATAGAGATACGTTACGTATAGATAGGGACATAACGCGGCAAGCATACAACAATTTCCTAAAATAGTTACCTTCATGTTAAGGTAGGAGGTACATTGTATATTCCTGGAATAGATAATAATGATAACTAAATAAGTGTGTATTGTTCTTGTCGTATGGTTTATATTTGTATATGTATGTCCCTACATATTACGGACTACCTACGTACGCGTATAGTGCGCGTCCGTCCCGCCAGGTGTCGTTCTGGGTACCGTTACAGGACAGTCTGGGCGACATATTATACTTGTCTAGGTGTCCCGCTAAGTTAGTGAGAGCCTTTGCCCAAATCTTGAGACTCATTTCTGCAGCGTCGGCCTCGTTTTCTCCTGGATCCTTGTAATAATTTATTCCTACAATAAAATTGCGTTGCTTTAAACAGATAAATTAATAATGATAAGCCAATTAAACTCGCACAGTGATACAACTTATTTATTTGTATTTGATTTTTGGATAAGTCAACAGAGTCTCAAGTCATTAACACGGGAGAAGTCTTTGTCATAACTTACACAATGTCGTCGATTGTTAGGATTCTAATTCGTATCAGAATAGATTCGAAGTCAACATTGTTAACACCGTATATATACATCAGGCAGACCTATTTTTTCACAGCGTTGGGAATCATCTAATGAACCTTATTTATCCTGTTTATTCTCGCAAACACGCTCTTTAATAGATAATTCACCAGAAAATCACTCATGTCCAGAGTCGATTTCAGTTGTCATTTTCCCATATAATCCCAAGAATTTACAGTTGTTTTATGGCTGTTTTTCAACAGCCACAACTGATGTCCCGATGCCATTTGTTCCTCGGGTAGCTACTGCTCCAGGCCGCTATCTTTAGCAGCAATTAAACAAACAAAACCACGATATAACTGACCGACACACCTATTAAGCTTACTTACTTAAATCAACTTCATCAACGCTAAAATCTAAAGTGTAGTTCATCAATGCTAAAAACTAGTTTATTATTACTAAAACCCAGATCATCGTTACTAAAATAATTAAGACATGCAGACTGTATTATAAAACACGTTCTTGTGCGATACATTTTGTAGACTAAGCTTTTTCTATATTTACTGTAAGACATGTTGAACCGATTAGGTTCATTAATCAAAACCTTGTTTTGTACAGTATTTAAGTAGTTAAAACACGGAATTCCGTTAAACAGTTGTAAAGAGATTGGCAACAATATCTGAACAGAAATCGCTTACAATCAGAAAATGGCATTCGTCTTCTATTAAGTTTAAATAACAAAATGTACAAAACCAATTTTAAGAGCTTTTTATGGCGAGAATAACGACCCGTTTCTATGTTTAATTTAATATTATCGCCAACTACTGTCTATATCTAGAATCCAAAATGCTATTCAGCATATTTTTTCACATTAGCGTTGTTGTGTAACTCTCTATACATGTACCACTTTGTCAGTGTACACGCAGGTGAAATGATGCTGAGCTAATTTCACACCTTCCTTGATAGTTTCTAATGGTGTTATTGGTCCAGGCTATTATCTCAAGGTACATAGTTTGACAATTCTGTTCCGTCAACTGTGGCTGGCAGTAAGAGACCATTTATGGAGCATTTTTTTTTTAATAAGCTTCTTGTCATCAGTGAATTTCAAATAATCACAGTCTGCACACCTCGACCTTCTGATAAACTTTCCTGGAGTTTTATCCCAGATCGCCTCACGTGAAGATGTTTGAGCCGTTTTCCTGTGCCTGGAAACAATCTACAGGCGCATATTGCAGAACCATAAAAATTTACAGGTTCACAAGAGACTAGTATAGGTGTTTGAAGCCTGCTAGAGACCATCTCTCCCGCAAATTTGGATTAAAAGTGTTACCTTTGAAACCCTGCTAAGCTAAACATTTTAACATATAAAGGAAGTATTATGATTAACTGTATTCATTACACGCTAAACCTTCACCAACACCTTTACAGTATACTGTTTCAAACTTTTATAACATTTCAGTATACAATTTAATTCTGATGAGGATATTAGTACATTAATGGAAGCATGAACTTCCAAGCTATATAACTCATTATTGATTATGTGCTAAAACGTTAAAGAGATCATTGGTGATTGCATTACCTTTTTAACTATTTAATGAGTGATGTTTTATATTCTTGTTGGTTTCGGGACCTCTTATAACTAATTTGGTTTTAATCTGGATTTTTTTTCTTTTTCAAAAATATCCTTATTATAACTTTTTTTGCATACATATACAAAAGTTTTGCAAAGCTACATTTGTTAGGGACAGACGGATGAAAGACGCTCACCTGCAGCTTATTCGTTAAGTGTGACAACGATGCACGTGCAGCGTACTTACCTAGTGCCCCTATAGGGTATGACCGTGATGTACGTCCACCTTTTTTTATTGTACCAACACTAAATGAAGTCAGCATCCAAATGAACTTTTCCCCAGTAAGTCCCAATGAGTCTGCAGCGTCTAATAAGTTTTTTGCCTGCAATGACCTGAAAAAATCATCAGAAATATGTTATACCGATAACTTGCTGAGTGGGACAATCACATACAATGTAGAATTTTTTACATGCGTTAACAAGAATTGTATTAAAAAAATAAAATAATACCAATTATTGTAAATACGTTACAGTAAATACATACAATCAGATACACACAACTTAACAGCAACAGAAACCTATGTATATAAACGGTATTACATAATGTAAATTCAGAGTTCATTTATTGTTATACATTACCATTTCATGGTTTGTAAGAATGCGTTTAAAATGATATATGCAGACACTTATATTGAATATAGTATGTCAATACTTATAACAGCGGTACTACTTATACTTATTACAAACCCTGTATGAAGTAAGAAAACTCTGTTCTCTTTTGTATTTCTTCGTTTAATTTCTTTTCTCATCAGTTCGATTTGTTTCTCGTCCTCGTCATTTGAATCAATGTCCACGATAATGTTCGATAGCACAGTCATTCTGAAACAAAAAGGCAAGTACCAGTAATTAGATGTGACTTAGTTGGTTGTATCGATGACAGATATAGTGTGTAACGGTGACATGTATTGTACCAAAATAGCAGGTAAAGTACCAATATAACAAGTAATGTAATGATGATAGGTAGTGTACCGATATGACAGGTAGTGTACCGAGATGGTAGGTAGTGTACCGAGATGGAAAGTAGTGTACCGATATGGTAGGTAGTGTACCATGATGGTAGGTAGTGTAACGAGATGGTAGGTAGTGTACCATGATGGTAGGTAGTGTACCGAGATGGTAGGTAGTGTACCATGATGGTAGGTAGTGTACCCAGATGGTAGGTAGTGTACAGATATGACAGATAGTGTACCGACATGACAGATACTGTACTGGTTGCAGGTAGTGTACCGACATGACAGATAGTGTACCGACATGACAGATAGTGTATTGATGGCAGGTAGTGTACCGACATGACAGATAGTGTACCGACATGACAGATAGTGTACTGGTTGCAGGTAGTGTACCGACATGACAGATAGTGTACCGACATGACAGATAGTGTACTGGTTGCAGGTAGTGTACCGACATGACAGATAGTGTA
>NW_018403550.1:4241-4360 GCF_002113885.1 Mizuhopecten yessoensis | reverse complement strand
TGACAGGTAGTGTATCGACATGACAGGTAGTGTACCGACATGACAGGTAGTGTACCGACATGACAGGTAGTGTACCGACATGATAGATAGTGTACCGACATGACAGATAGTGTATTGAT
>NW_018403550.1:0-104 GCF_002113885.1 Mizuhopecten yessoensis | reverse complement strand
AGTGTACCGACATGATAGATAGTGTACTGGTTGCAGTTAGTGTACAGACATGACAGTTCGTGTACCGACATGACAGGTAGTGTACCGACATGACAGGTAGTGTA
>NW_018403549.1:324306-347937 GCF_002113885.1 Mizuhopecten yessoensis | reverse complement strand
ACGTGCACTAAAATGTCGTAAATAAACTAACACAAAAATAAGTTACGGTCGAGCTTACTCAACTAAAGAATAATACACCCAAAGTAGGAGGAAGATTTAGACGATGATCGTGATGAAGACTACAATCCATCATCAGATGAAGAGAGTAACATTTCAAATGATGATGATCAGGTAGATCAATCATGTGACCAATGAATTACCTAACAAAACAGCTGGTGATGTCCGCCTTAACACTAACCCAACAGCTGGCGACCTTCCGCCCCTGAAAAAGTTTGTCCACGGGCAAGATTAAGAAGACCTACCGCATGCAAGCCGAGCGCCGGCAGAAAGTTGGAGCGAGGAAAAAACGGGAATACCTGCTTTGCCTGAGGCACGTGGTTCAAGTGGTACGACACTTGAGGGAGGTTCAGGGCATGACCGCACCAGGGGCAAAACATTAGGTCATTGTCACAAAAACAAAAGAAGTCGCAACGACAAAGACGGTCAAGGTATGCCCGATTGCCGGCTGCGCTTCTGTTGTTAGTCTTAGATTATTTACTAAATAATTTGCTTTGTTTTAAAGCCTTACATACAGACTTACACACAACGCCTAAACGGTTGAAGGTTCCACCGGTTACGCTACTCATCCAACTTACACATTGTCGCAGACTACTTCTCCCGTCCGACTCTGAATACCTGATTGAGGAGTTGATTGAATGTGTCATGGGAAAAACACCCGTCTGTCACGCAAGCATCATGGCGAGACTTCTTCTTACGTAAAAGGGAGTGGACATGATTGAAAGATACAGCCATGTAAAGGACCATGGACAACGTGTAGCGGATAAAACCAGGACGGCAAAACAAGTCGGTTCAATATAAACTTAATCAGCGACTGAGAAAAATTCTTGTAAGTTGGCAGCAGAAAAAAATAAAATATTTAGTGCTAGATGTATTAGTATTACAAACCAAATATTATATCCAATTTCAATTTTGTAACAGAAAGCCACAGAATCAATCTTGTAGGTGGTTCTTTTGTTGTATATAACTATTGCCACTAAACAATTTGGTTTATTTTCAAATGCTCACATACAGACAAACGAACAACGCCTAAATGGTTGAAGCTTCCACCGGTTATGCCACTCACCAGCCCCATCCAACTAACACATTGTCGCAGACTATTCCTCCCGGCAGACGCAAAAAACCTGATTGAGGATATTACATAAATGAGTCAATTGAGAAACATCAATCTGTCAAGCAAGCATTATGGTGGACATCGTTTTACAGAAAATGGTGAGGGGTGGACATTATTGAAAAATACAGTGTATGACCTTTTAAAGTTTTAAGCTTCCACCGGTTACGCCACTCACCAGTCCAACCCAACTTGCACATGTACAGGACCGAGCAAATGCAAAGCAGGAAAGCAAGAAGAATACCGGTTCAATAAAATGTATTATTGACCGATTCAACGAAATTAAAAAATGTATAGGTTTGTTCGTGTTTTTGTTGTTTGTGTTTCATCTAATTTATCATTTTCATCATAAACTCATGTATTGGATTCATTTTCATTGTCATTTATGGCAAGGCTTAGGTGTAACATACAGTGACATGTCACATAACCGTGTGCTTAGATAAAAAGAGGCCCATGAGGAAGGCTTTGTGTTCTGTCCCCTGGCCGAGACATACCAAAGTCTTTAAAAATGGTAGTTTATACTCCTGCTTAACGCTCAGCAAATTAGGAGTGGGACGACTGGTTCGCCCGTTGTCAATATTATGTGACCGGGTGGGGCGTCCTGCTGGGCGTGTTCGGCAGTATGTTTCAGTGAGGTAGCACTATAATGTAGGCATCAGTTCTGCGCTATCACAAGGAGACAAACACGAACATATCGCAGCCTCCCAATATACACACACACATACACTACACGCATGCATATTGCACACAGGGGAGGCCGTCCTTAACTGTTAATAGGACGTTAAACAAACCTGGTCTTGTATATTAAATAAATGTTGAATTTAGTTTGTTTCTTATTTATCTTTCCGGTTTTGCATCGCTACATGTAGTGGTGCTCTCTACCTTTCACTATAGCTTAGTTAACCGGGAACTGTAGATTAGTTGAAAGGTACACTCATTTACAGGTGAAACTAGGTCTTGGACAATAGTCCAAATAAAGCATTGGTGACAACCAAAGATGACATCATAGCCATGTTTTAAATGGGGACACATAAGCGACAAAAATTGATCTGCAACATCAGTTGCAATAGTTAGGATATTTATGTTTCCCTCAACTTCTAATTACCTATAATTTTCTAGCGCATTTCAATACTTCAATTTTGGCTTCAAAGTTGAACGTTCGCCCAGATGAGGAAGGCAATGGGTTTGTCCCCAGGCCGGGTGCATACCAAAGTCCTTTAAAATGGTACTTATAATATTCTGCTGAACGTTTAGGATCAACGGTAATTACAACCAATGGTTCATCCGTTGTCAGTATAATGTCACCGGGCGGAATGCTGTGCTGGGTGCCTTCCGCATGGTATTTCAGTGAGATAGCACTATAAAGTCGGCATCAGATCTGCGCCATCAGATGGAGGCAAATACACCAATTTACCCCGTCTCTGGCGCACATACCTACATGCAGCCACATCATTTAATTACCTGTTCTGCTGATAAGTAGTGGTGTAACGATAGGTCAACTTATCGATGTATTGCGATAGCGTTGCTCTCGATAGCAATAGGTAGATAGCATATTTTCAAGTCGATAACTATCGTAATAGTGCGTGCAACTATCGATTGTTTACGATAGTTTTTTTTTTTAAACAAAAAAAGCTACTTCAAAGCAAGATTTTCACAGAGTTTTTACCAAAACGTCTGCATTATATTTATTTATGAAAGCGTCTTTGGGATCTCGATTTTGGATAGCTAAAAGGCAAAAACGGCAGAATATATTTAGAATAAAAAATGTAAGCACAAGTTGTTACATTGATGTTAACTTGTATGATAAATAAGTGATATATTGTTATTGTTTCCAATATGATCTAGTTAAACTCACAAATTATACGTTTGAAGCAGGTGCCGACTTATTTCACTCTGGGTCTGTGTTTTAGACCCGTCCTTCAATTGCTCTTGGAGGGGGTGTCAAAAATGACCGAACTCGCCTTAATGATTAATACGACAACATGGCAGTGGCGTTTTTGAAATCTTTCACAACAAAAAGGCAAAAGAAGCCGTATGGCAGCATTTTGGTTATGTCGAGATTAATGACGAAGTGTTTAAAAACAAGATTGCTTGCAGACATTGCAAAATGGGTTTAAAATATAACGGGAAGTTCGAACACTTCAAACCTAAGCTCAAACGATCACATCACAAGGAAAAAACCGTCTGTGAAAACTTGCTTCTTCGCCAGCTGCTGAATCAAATCTAATATATTACGAAGTACATGAGCCATTTTATAAAAAGGAAACTGAATTAAAGCATTCCGATACAGTTAAGTAGTTACCTTGCTTTATTTCTGGTTTAGATTTTTTTTAAAGGTAAAAAAAACTATCGTGATAATACCGCAATAGTATCTGGACTATCGCAATAGTAATTTTACTATCGCAATACTATCGTGATAGCTTTTTTTGGCCTCAATAGTCATCCCTACTGATAAGACTTGAAAGGGGCTGGCCGGAGAAAAAATGTCATATTTACTAAAATGGCATACACATGTTTAAATATACCGATTCAAATTTTGCTGAAATTCACTCCCTAAGAGTAAAAAATATAATTATATTAAAGAAATCCTAAATCGTCACCTGACAGTCTAAAACTCTCAATTGACCCAGATCAGTGATGTAATTTTACTGCATGCGCGTCATCAACAAGGCCAAATGTTAACAAAGCGGCGAAAGAAACAGATGCCTGCAAAAGCCATGACAGTGCCCACGATGTATCGTCAAAGAACGGATACAGAGTCCACTACAAAACGCAGAAAAAGCAATGGGCGTTGGCCAACCCTTTATAAAGACTTTGGAAGCAGCTTGTAGGTGGACACGAAGACGCAACGCAGATTCTTCTCGATAAGTGGTAAGTGTGCCAGGTTGTCAACTGTTCTCAATTATAGAACATGCTGATCAATAAAAGAATTTAATATTTTGTTTAGTTACCTAAATGGAATGTCAAGATGTATATGGATAACCCGTCATAGTTTTAACTTCTTATTTGAATTGTCCTCTTTATTGAGCGACATCCTCGAGACACACCAACAGAAGCTTTCTAAAGACATGCAAACCATGAGATGGAAACTTGCTTTGTCATTCACTACCAGTGACTGGCAGTCCTGAAACAGGTGGTTAGCTTAAGAATATGCAAAATGAGGTGTTATTATAATAATTTAGGCCTATTATCATAAACACAGTTTCGAAGTTCCATAGTGGGGTCTGTATATATACTTAAAATATATGTTCCTTCTATGAAATGATGCTGATGTATTCAAGGTATATTATGTTTTATTGTAGCTTTAGTATGAACCAACTTTTAGTCAAATTTCAAAAAATGAATGGGTGCCCTCTTAAGTACATATTGCTATTCTCCCTCAAAAGCATATCATACAGTTACAACTATCATATCTACAGTGTCTATGTCTGATTCATGACAATATTTTGTTTATTTTTTTCTCCATAATGTCCAACTTTTCTTGGCAAATTCCAGACCTACCATCAGGATGCAGTGTTCTGTAAGACACTGCAAGAGCTTTGTCCTTCTGGGATTCCTAATCCTTTGAATGGAGAAAACAAGACATTGCTGTATATGTGACGATGATTTTGTTTGTTTGATTGCTTGATTTTGTTTAACGTCCTATTAACAGCTAAGGTCATTTAAGGACGATGAAATACCATATTGTTGGACATTAATTAAAAAGGGCATTGACCAATGACATGTATACCGTGGCTAGTGATTGATAATTGTTGTGATTTTTCTGATTTGGTCATACAGTCAGAATGAAGGAAAGACAAATATCATGGTTCATGAACTTCAGATACACTTTTAAGCTTCTCTGGTACAAACTGTCATAATCTTATGGTATAGTGAAGTGTCTGTCATAAGTCTGTCGGTCAACTTTTTCTTTAAATTACTTTTTTAAATTGAAAATCACAGGGCCCTTATATTTGGTCAGCAAGTACCTGGGATAAATACTTTAAAGTTTCATCATGTAGATTACCTTGACCTTCTTTCAAGGTCACAGGTGCCCAAAACAGGCATCAGTTTCTTAAAAACTGGTCTGGAGTCATGATATTTCATGATGATTAATTTTAATTAGATATTCTTTGTCGTGCTTTTGTTTAATTTTTTTTTTTTTAAATTGTTTCATCAAATATATGTACATGTATGTATATATATGTAATGACAGCATACTTGTTGATAACTTTGTTGTAGTGATTGTTTTGTTAACTTTTATGCATATTGATATTTGTTTATGAAAATTAAATCATTGACTGATGTAAATATGTATGTTGTTATTTATCTTCATCTTTGTATGTTTGCCTCACAACAGAAACGCTCCCAAAATACACACACATACACTACGCGCATGCATCTTGCACACAGGGGAGGCCGTCCTTAAATGACCTTAGCTGTTAATAGGACGTTAAACAAAATCAAACAAACAAACAAACAAACAACAGAAACGTATACGTCTCTGCTCACAAGTAACAAAAAATAATCCCAGCCCCTACTCAACGAAGTTTGCAGAGGATGAATAATGGATTCGGTCTCGCCCTCCATTCCCATTAAGAAAAAGTGTTGGGTCCATTTCTGGGTACATCTAGGTAATACATGCATAATGATGGCATCAATGACACAGCTATAAGGACACTGATTAATATGTGTAGATGCTGAATTTGACTTACATTTTAGACTCCAGTGACTTCCTTCTACATTGTACATCAGTGCTTGTTTGTTTGTTTGTTTGTTTGATTTTGTTTAACGTCCTATTAACAGCTAAGGTCATTTAAGGACGGCCTCCCCTGGGTGCAAGATGTATGCGTGTAGTGTATGTGTGTGTATTTTGGGAGGCTGCGATATGTTCGTGTTTGTCTCCTTGTGATAGCGCGAAACTGATGCCGACTTTATAGTGCTACCTCACTGAAACATTCTGCCGAAGACACCCAGCAGGACGCCCCACCCGGTCACATTATACTGACAACGGGCGAACCAGTCGTCCCACTCCTAATTTGCTGAGCGTTAAGCAGGAGTATAAACTACCATTTTTAAAGACTTTGGTATGTCTCGGCCAGGGGACAGAACCCAAAGCCTTCCTCACAGGGGCGAACGCTCAACAAATGGCNACATCAGTGCACATTAAGAAAAGTTGTGTAAATCCATATCTCAGTAACAAAAACTATTATATGATTAATACTTAAATTAATGATGCAGGTAGGGTTGCTCTACTGAATGCATACATGCGTGATGAGGATGCTTAAGCTGACCTTTCATTAAACACTTCAGTACCTTTCTTTTATTTTAAATATAAATGTAACAGGAAAGAGAATAGTGTGCTTCCACCGGGGATCGAACCCTTGATCTCCAGGTTCCTAGTTAGACGCTCTACCACTGAGCTAAAGGGAAATTCCCTCTAGCTCTAAGCTAGGAGGCGACCTTAATCCTAATGTACAATTGAACCCTGCAACACTACTCCAACCTTTTAAAATGTGTTCGCCCTCGGACACCACAACCCATGTTCTAATTTCCTGTCACTACAGGAAAGGCCACAGAAACCATTTGTAACAAGAAAGAGAATAGTGTGCTTCCACTGGGGATCGAACCCTCGATCTCCAGGTTCCTAGTCGGACGCTCTACCACTGAGCTAAAGGAAAATTCACTCTAGCTCAAAGCTAGAAGGCGACCTTAATCCATGTACAATTGAACCCTGCCACATAAATAAACTTTAACCTTAAAAGGGAATTGCATATCTTGGTAATTGTAAATGCTGCATAGATATTAACTTTAAAAAAATGTTCAGTGTTGCGAACTAAATATATTTGTCATTATATTAGAGCAATTAAAGGTCATTTATTTGATTTGAATTATTCTGTTAGAAATATATAACCATTCACCACAGAATTAAGTCTGTGAATTTACTAAATTTTGACATGGACCTCTGCTATGGACTTGTCTATGAAGCAGTGGATATCGATGACAGCACGTTTTTGTTGGGTTTGAAAGTATGATTTTGTTTCAATTTAACATTCTCATCAAAAACTCCTGTTTCATTGGTATTGGACAAAAACAGATAATGGTTTACTCTGATTGACTCTAAAAATAACTTGTTAGGTGGAGGAAGTTGGTTCATATTCTTCTATCTTTGACCTATGGTAATCTTGCCTCAAAAGCCACTTAAAACTCTTCTCCAAACTTCAGCTAAAATGTATATAAGAATATGACATGCACAGTACAGGTGATAAAGAATTAATTGTAATTGGGGTGGTGGTGGGGTGAGATTGTCATAGGGAGTAAGAGATTGTTAATTAAATTACTGCAACATTTAACCTACATACTTTTGCTTTTTTTTTTCACTTTTGTTTTAAATGTGTGTATTGGAGTGGGGAAGAAAAGCTCTACGCTCTGTCAATATTAGACTCGCATTTAGTTTATGTGATTATTTTCTGGACTTGAGCAAGTCTAATTGTTCTTCTTGTGCAGGCCCTTAAAATGTTTCTCGCACTGTCCGAGTCTACATCAATATTGACGGCGTCATTAATATGTTCTTGAACACATATTTAATTTATGCAGTAATGAATATAAGAACCTTAAAAATACAATAGTCAAAACGTACACAAATAACGACATTGCGTCCGTACGGTGATTCGGATCCGGTTGGGGAGCGGTCCGTGTATATTTAAGACGATCGCAGCGCAGCTTGTCGTCATAATGAGGAAACCTAACGTATTTCAACTGCTGGCTTACTCGTTTACTAGTTGACTAGCTAGCTATTTCTGAATTAAAACTCTGTTTCGAATTTCTGTTTTTACAAAAATGACAAAAGCTTCAGATCAACCGATAGAATGTACTGAGTATATAACATCACGTAAGTCTGGAATGGATTGAATACTACAAGCTAACACGAAATCGCGATCGGTAAAACTAGCATAGCATGGAATGAACACGCAATAGATTTGTAAACGAGTGCAACAACACAAATGTACATAGCATGGAAAAATAAACTTATCAACTAGGGAATTAATACAAATGAACATAGAATTAGATTCAAAACCAGAAGTAACTAATTCTATAACTTATCAACTAGGAAAATAATACAAATGTACATAGAATTAGATTCCAAACCAGAAGTAACTAATTCTATAAAAAAATAATTATGGCGGTGATCCCCTTCCATATGTATACAGAGAGACTAGTCTCTTGTTCTTTGCCTAAACTCCTCGTGGTACGAGGTCATTTAAGACGAGAGGCCCTGGAAGACCCAATATGCCAGTTGGTATTACATAAGCATAAAAGATGAAAGTATACAAATACATGTATACAGCAAGTTTGATTATAAATGTGACTTTGAAATTTAACCTGGTGATGTTTAATTGTGGCCATGTGATTCCTTGATGGATTCCAACCAACTCTGCTACAACAAAACTGACCTCTGTAACCCTCACCTTTGGTCGTGCAACCCTTGTTCTACCTACATCTATAACATCAAAGTTTAGAGCCATGAGTCTTACAGTGATTCTGTTATTTTTAACAGACCTGTATTAAATTTGTATTCGTCTTTTTGATAACTGAGGGATTTTTTCAAATCACAGAATATGTATGCAATCATTTTTTTTATATATGATATACTTATGTGGTTTATGATTGCATAATTAAATACTGTAGGGCAATTAGTATGTGTAACTTGTGTACATTCGAACATTCTGCTTTCTTTTTATCACAGTAAATGCAGAATAGATTAAAACTGGATCTAAAAAATTATGTTGTGCCTAATAAACACGTATATAATCAATTGATAGGCCTATTTATCAAAGTTTCAATGACACGGTCAATATGCCTGTTTACTTGAAGTTGAAACGTTTTCTTCCCTTCAAGTTTGGTCTAGATACGTCTTTTGGCAGTTTTAATTATTATTCCCGACAGCCCTAGGCAAACACTTGTTGTGTTTTCATTAACGATATGCTTCTGTTGCTTTAAAATAGTAAATACAACTTAACAAATAAAACGATGACATTGATGACGGGATTTAGATTACCCCTCATGGGGCCCTATCGCTGCATTGGACGGCGATTTGCAGTGATTTCCACGTTTATTGACATTATCATCAATACCGTTATATATAACAATAAAATATCGGTAGGAATACTACACTTGCATCATAACTGACATTTGAAAACAATTATTTACGTATAGTATTGCTGTCCGCTAGTTGAGTCCGACATGGCTGATAAACGGCGTGCTATTGTTGATATCTTCACTGCCTCGCTTTCGAAACAACCACGTGACATATATAAATAGATCTGTGCTAAATTTACGCGGGGCTTCCCTGAGATTTCAGTGGTCAAAACTGGACATTGCAAGCAGAACTCGACCATCATATTGCCGTTGTATAACTTTTGGAAGGCCAGATAACGGATTTAAACTCATTTATTTTGTATTTTTTTCCCCGACCAGCCCCTTTAACGTTGAAGTATATCAAATCAATCTTGACCTGCCTCTGGTTCCTGGCTCGCCTCTTTCTCCTCCTGTAATGCTAAGCTCGCCTCTCCTTCTGTACTGTCTGTCGGACAAACAAATCAAACCCCCTGCTCCTTGTCAACATGTGTATTCCAGTACAATAGAATATAAACCAAAAGCCGGGTCATTAGATCCGGAATGCAAACACTACGTCCCTCCCCCTCTAATTCTAGGCTTGCTTTGTGGGGTGTACATTTTTTAGAGGGTGTGGGGGGTATATAGTAGAGGGGTTGTAATGTTCCCTGTGTGTTGCGAATATTATTCCTGTACCAAATTATCTTGTATAGCGAGATACAAAAAAAGGTGCCGAAGTGAGAATCGGGCGAAATGTCTTGGTTGCGCCGACCATGGACAAGGCGTTTAGTATTGATAAAGACACCAGAAGCATATTTGGAAAAATAAATCTATAACATAAGCAACACACAAAATAGCAAACAAATTGTTTTAACGTAAAGTTCATGAACGTGTTGAAATGTACTCTTTTGTTGAATTGAATTTTCCGTCATACCGAAATGTCTTGTACCAGAACTCGCCCTTGCGCACTGCATGTAGCTTAGGAGGCGACTAATGAGAAACCCCCTGCATAATTGGGGATCTTCTATGTGGAGTCACAAAAGCAACCAAAATGAAACTGCTGCGACAATAGCAATATCCCAGCTAGCACACAGATATCGGGCCGATGTCGGCTTAAGGGCGGAATATCGGCTAAATATACCATCATCGGGCCGATGTTGGGCCGATATCAGACCGTTATTACTTTATTTGCGAAAACATATTTACAGCACATATATATTTCAGAAACATGATCGAAAGAGTGGAAATATGCTATGTTGTTTATAATATTTGTACAAACAAATATCCCTTATGTAGATGGCAAACTGATATCGGCCCGACTTCGGACCGATATCATCATAACCACATGACTTAATTATCTCCCTTATGGATTTTCCGTACATCGGGCCGATGTGGGGCCGATATGAGACCGTTAATATTTTTTTGCGAGTATGCATTTACAGCACATTTATCCATTTCAGAAACTTGGTTGAAATAATGAATACATGATTTGTTGTTAATAATATTTGACAGTTAAATATCCATTATGTAGATGGCATATTGATACCGGCCCGACTTCGGACCGATATCTTCATAACCACATAACGTGATTATCTCCCCTGATGTATTTTCCATACATCGGGCCGATGTTTTGCCGATCAGGGGCCGGTATTGGACCTTATTTTGAGAATATATATTTACAACACATATACCGTATATATTTCGGAAAAAATCGTCGTTAGATTGAAAACATGCTATTTTGTTAATAATATTTGACAACTTATGATTGAATGTCAAATTTGTTGATGGCATATATACTGATATCGGCCCGACTTCGGACCTATATATCATCATAACCACATAACTTGATTATCTCCCCTTATGGATTTTCCATACATCGGGCAGATGCTGATCCGATATTTTAAATTCTATATCGCATCATTCAAAACTTAAATATTAAAATATATTTGATCAATTTTTTTTATGCTTATAAATAAAAATAAAATTAGAATGATTTTGCAGAGACGTATGCAAATATAAAGCATGCATGTTTGTGGTAAGTCTGGAGTTTCACACTACAATTAAGATATAACCTATTTTACATATTTAAAATTAGATAAAATATGTGACGTTAGATCTATGTGTCATTGATTATCTCCATTTATATGGAATGTCCATACATTGGGCCGATGTTTTTGCCGATTTGGGGCTATCGTCATTCATGTCATGTACACAGGCAAGAATGTGCTAATATATTAAATGATGATTTGAGGAAAATTTCAATCTGGGCTAGAACATGGGGAATTATCTTTAATCCAGATAAAACTGTAGCCCTGCTCTTCTCGAGGCGGGTTGACTCCGAGACACTGCATCCTAACCTATATTTTGATGAATCATCAATTATTAATGTTTCTAATCATAAACACCTAGGTTTGTTTTTCAACAGCAAGGCTAATTGGTCTAACCACATAAACTATATATACGAAAAAGCTTATAAAAGAATTAATATACTTAGAATGTTGAAATACAAAATTGATAGAAAATCACTCGAAACTATATATATCACATTTATACGTCCAATTCTGGAATATGCAAATATTATATGGGCAAACTGCACGCAGAATGAATGCAGTGTCTTGGAGTCTATCCAACTAGAAGCAGCACGTATTATCTTAGGGTTAAGACGTGGAACAAGTCATGCTATCTTATATAGAGAATCTGGTTTTATAACACTTAATAGAAGAAGACATTTGCATCAAAATATTACTTTTTATAAAATATATAATAGGAAATGTCCCTCTCATGTCTATGATATAATTCAACCGTACATTAATGATAATACTGACAATTATCATCTTCGCCACAATAGAATTTTTGATGTTCCTATACCAAGAACTCAGTTATATAATGCCAGTTTTTTCCCGAAACTGATGTCTGAATGGAATAATCCAACTTGCCTGTATCCCACAATGACATCCATTGGATCTATAAAAAGAGATTTTTTACACTCAGATGAAATGGATTCTCAACCCCAATGTACTGATATTTTTAAATACAATGGTGATCGAAAATTTAATATTACCTTATGTCAACTTAGAAACTGTGCCAGTAACCTGAATTCAGATCTATTTGAATCTCACCTAATTGATACCCCTGCCTGCTTATGTAGTTCTCCTGTTGAGGACTGTGATCACTTCTTCTTCCATTGTACTCTGTATACTAATCAAAGGCAAATTCTCCTGAACTCCATTTCTGCTTTTAATGACATTATTCCATTAAATACCCAGACTTTTCTTTATGGATGTCAAAGACTTGATATCAATATGAACATAAGTATCTTGGAGATGGTTAAGAGATTCGTTAAAGATACAAGACGCTTTAACTAGATTACACTTACTTGTTTATCTCATGACTTTGCTGTGTGGAATGATACCAGTACATACTTTTACTATGTGCTCTGTCCACCAGCATCATTTTAATTGCCATTTTTTTGGAAAATCTAGTTTTTGTACAACAATTATCAAAAAATTAATAATGACATGCAAATATCAATATTCATGTACATAATATACATGTTTTATCATTACTTCAATTCAATATGATGTGTGTAAACTGTTTATAACTGTAAGGAGAGGGCGCTCATAGGCTTTGCCTGTTGCCCAATTCCTTTGTATCTAAGATCTGAACAATAAATATTCTGAAATGAAAATGTCATGTACACGGTTACTATAGTTTAGTGACTGTTTGGAAATAAATGTATGTTACATTTTGTAGCTTTAATATTTTCAATTGGTTTGGTGATTATTTTTATGACAAATATAAAAAAAAAAAATGCTTCGAACGGGATTTGAACCTCTGATACAAACAAAGTTACGCCTGCGAATCTAAAAATAACTCAACGTACAGAACTATCGGTTTTATGCGTTCAAAATCCCCGTTTATATTTGTTACCTTTATACCATATATATTTCAATAAATTGTATTACTTCCTATTACTATTACATATATATGAATAAGCTTCAAAATTTTAAGTGATTGTTTAATTATTCACTGCGGAGTTGCGAATCGGTAAGCGCGCCAAATCCGCTCCAAGGTTCACCGAACACGTTTACAAACACGCCGACTAGAAGGTGCACGTGCTACTAAGTATCTACAAGTACAGTGAATTCCGATTATTTTCCTGACCAGACAAAGCAAGGTAAAGGTGATTTCTGAAACAGCTTTCAATAGTACTTTTATATCATATTTTAATGTTGGATGTAACTTTGATCGTCAGTAACGTTAACAGTAATGATGTTTACATTGATAGCTGAGTGAAAAATGGGTAACGCATGCAACGATCGAACTGGTGTTATCAGTTGTCTTCAGTTTATCATCTAGTCTTAAAAACTGTTTCTGTTCGTCTGTAGACTACATAAATTGCCCACTTTAAACAAAACGCTACCACATATTTCAATATAGCACTCCGCGAGCAAATTTCTTTTGAACAGCATAGGAAATTAAACATTTACATTTACGGCGATACTGCAAAGGGCCGTCGAACAGCATCAACTTGCAGGTAGACTTGTGTGGCGTGGCTTCCAAATGGCGGGTTCTGGTAGAGATAGTAATTATTGGAAGTCGTATAGAAAAATAAGGGCAAATGTTGTTGATCATATCAATTTTATTTACCATCAAAATAATGGTGATGATCAAGATAGCCCAGACACTCTTCATTCTGAATGCAGTTCTGTTGAAAATGAAGCAGTACCAAGTTGTTCAAATACATATGTTGATGATGATATTCAACATTTTGAAAACGCACAGATAGGTGAAAGACATGATGTAGAGATGCTGGAATTAGAATCTGATGTCACTGGTTTTAATGATGTGTCTGACATATCTTCAATAACATCAGAAACATCTTCTGATATACATAGTTTAGATGAAGATGACCATGCAAGTTTAGATGGAGATGACCATACAAGTTTAGATGAAGATGATCATATAAGCCTAACTGACGAGCTGGCATGTTGGGTCGCAAAATTTGGCATTGCTCACTCTGCTGTACGTGAACTTCTTCAGATTTTGGGTCGTTTTCATGACTTCCTTCCAAGAGATCCAAGAACCCTTCTCCATACCAGAAAAACGTATGAAGTTCATCAAATTGCCGGTGGATCATACCACCATTTTGGTGTTAAGATGGGTATTTCTAACCTTCTTAATGATTTAGAACCAAACGTATTCTATGCTACAAATACACTGTTGCTAAACATAAACATTGATGGTTTGCCATTGTTTAAAAGCTCAAATGTGCAATTCTGGCCAATTCTTGGTAGAGTGGTTGAACCCTTGTCCTCCGATCCATTTATTATTGGACTTTATTTAGGGGAAAGCAAACCAACAGATCTACAGTCTTTTTTGCGATGTTTTATTGGTGAAATGCAAGACTTGGAGCAGAACTTGTTACACATTCCAGAAATGGGCCTGGATCTACAGGTTTCTATATCTTGTGTGATATGTGATACACCTGCTCGTTGTTTTGTTAAGCAGACAAAAGGTCATAGTGGATACCATGGGTGTGATAAATGCATGCAAAGAGGAACTTGGGTGGGTAAAATGACTTTCCCAGACATTAATTCACCCTTGAGGACTGATATTGCATATGATGAATTGGCAGATACACCCCATCATACAGGTCTTTCTCCATTTAGTGATCTTCAGATTGGTCTTGTCTCACAATTCCCACTGGATTATATGCACTTGGTATGTCTAGGTGTGATGAAAAGACTTTTAATGCTCTGGAAAAAAGGTCCACTTGAAAACAACTGTAGAATATCTGCTAGAACTATTGAACGTATTTCTCAAAATTTGATTAGTTTAAGCACACACCTTCCTCGGGAATTTCTCAGGAAGGGAAGGTCCTTACATTTTATTGAGAGGTGGAAGGCATCCGAGTTTCGACAGTTTTTGTTGTACACAGGTCCAGTTGTACTTATGGATTGTCTACCAAGAATAAAATACCAGCATTTTCTGCTGTTATTCATTGCTATATATTGTCTCAGTAGTCCAATGTTTTATAGAGAGTATGGAGAATATGCCCATAATATATTATGTATTTTTTGTACAAGATGTTGCAAGACTGTATGGGAGAGACCAGGTTGTCTACAATGTTCATGGTTTGACCCATTTAGCAAAAGATGTAGAACAGTTTGGACCTATGGATAACTTTTCAGCATTTATTTTTGAAAGTTTTTTGGGTAGATTAAAACGTCTTGTGAGGAAACCAAATTTTCCTTTGCAGCAGGTAATAAGAAGGCTTTCAGAATGTAAATATCAATTTAAAAAAAGAAGTAAAATTCCCAAATTAGGTATACCTAAAAAGATTCACGTACAAGGGCCACGGTCAGTTGACATACAGTTTAGATATTTCTTACAGTTTAAAGAAATTCACTTTCAAGATATATTCTTCTCCGCCAGTAAAGGAGATAATTGCATTTTAGTTGGAAATAAAGTTGGTATTATAAGAAACGTAATATGTGAAAATGCAGAATCGGAAAAATATGTTGTATATAACGAATTCACAGACGTTTCAATTTTTGTTACTATTCCGTTGAATTCATCTGATTTGAGGATATTTACTGTAACCGATCTGGCTTGTGAACTGAAAACTGCAAAATTCTGTGAGGTTAGTAAATGTGTTCTTATGCCATTTAATGAAAAGTTTGTTGCTATTCCACTTATTCATTCATTGTAAATCCTACAAAAATAGAACAAGTTATATACTGAAGACAGCTTTTACACCACATGAAATAATAAAGGTAGTGTTTAAAGATTTTTCATTGAATCATTCAACAATCATTGAATGATTATAATTATTTGGTTGTATCACCAAAATCTGGCTTTGCTCTGAATATTCAGGATGTATATACTCATTGAGTTCACTGAAGAGAAGTGTCTGGCAATAATACCAGAAAATTGGAGACTTGGCAGAACGAGTGCACTATGGCCCAATACGCAAAATATAGCCAAACTACAGAAAATGGTCCGATTAAAGCAGGATCCTGATGAGCAGGAATGGGAGTCCTATCCAATGAGAGTCTTGTATGAAAATGGTTGGTATAGTTAATACATAAAAATCTTTTATTTATTCTTGTGTAATAAAGGATATTAACAAATTCTCACAAATTTAAATGGATTGTTTAAATGTTTCCAGTAATAATTTTCAATAGTACTTCTAAAAACGTTTTCAATAAAAATCACATAGCCCTAGGTATTAAAAACAACTCTTTTAAAATATACTTGCTACCATAAACATATATATATATATATTCATCAATTTATCATGAATCAAAATATTGAAATGAATGTAAGGTTAGTTTGGACATTCATTTCAGGAATGAGTAGATTTGATAACAACCCCGAGGTAAAAAAGGTTGCACATGTTATTACAGGGAGCTCTGATCATGAGAGGCTAATATTTGTAAGACATAATGCATGTGTTAGATTACTGAAATACTTTTGAAACATATGTCAAACAACAGACTAGTAAAATTCGGTCTGTATCAGCTTAACTGCTGTGGTGCAATAACAGCTTATTGAATTATTCAAATGTTTGCAATGATTTATTTAATATGTATTGATTGTTGACTATATATTTTGTTAAATTCTAAAGTGTTATTTAAACTTATGTATAAAACAGAGCACCACAGCAGCTGTCTTCAGATGAGGAGACTGAACACTATATAACTCCATTACCAGTGCCCCCAACTCCTTTGATTTCAAAGCCAGCCCAAAAACGACCAGCAAAAACAACCACTTTAGCGCCAATACTATCTAAAAGAACTCCATCTCCGTCATCAACTGGGGTTCGAAGGCAACAGACTGTGACCCAACACACTGCTTCAACGCCAATAACAAGAAGTATTCCATCGCCATCATCAACTGGGGTTCGAAGGCCACAGGCTGTGACCCAACACACTCCAAGGAGTCGGCCACAGGAAATATCTAATGGTAATTCAGTGTTAAGTTTTAAGAAAGTGATATACTATATAAAATGAATAGATCTTGTAGATTGGGTCCTGATTTTTTTTTTAGCTCTGACATGCAATATAGCAAAATATATATTATAAGCAGTCTTACCAAAATATTTTACCTTCCACTACTAAAATTTTGTTTCAACAATTTAGTTAATTAACATATGTTCTAGATTTTTGATATGACAATAATTCAATACATAAATATGATTTAACTTTTTTTTATCTAGCACGTGACGTGAGGCTGTTTACTGTTCTCGAGCAGATAAAATCATCACAGCTCAAACAGCAAAAAACGATGGAATCTATCCTAAAAATTGTAGAAGGCAATGCCTCCCAACAGACTGCTGAGCCAGTTTCGCGTTCGGACATACCAGAGGACATAGAATTTCCCCTCAACAATTTAGAGGAATTGAATGCCTTCGAAGTCAGATTGGAGGACATAAATGTCCAAAAATCTGTTGTAAGTATAAAAATTTAATTTTATAGACGTGTCCATATGAAAGATTATAAGACTATCTAAAAATGAAAATGAGATCACTTACCTTGCCGAGAACAATTCACTAAAATACTTAGTCAACATGAATGCAAAAGTCATATTCAACAAAGATCTGTAATTAGTGAATATATATATATATTTTTTTAATAATGTTAATTTTTTCCCCCCAGATTAATCATCTGTCTGTTGTTGGAGGGAAAACACCCAAGGACATGGTCAGGAGGGTTCTTAAGAACACTGTAAAGTCAAGCCTTGCAAGCCAGTACAACTGGTATGGCAAAAAAGGGAAAATGCCCTTTGGTAAGCTGCGGCTTACTACTGTTCTACAGAGTAAGTATCTTGTATATTAATCATTTACAAGAATAAATAAAGTACAAAATGTTTAGTGTATCATTTTGTCCTAATATGAAAGTGTTGGGTCAAATCTACAAAGTTCAATCTGCAGTGGATTACATCACATAATTTTTCAGTATTCACCTTTCCTAATTCGAACAAATTCATATTGTTAAAGATATTCAGAATTCAATAAGTGTTTTTATTTTAAGTTACTTTTTATCTGAGAAACGCCAATGTTTTCTATGTTGTGTATGTTTTATTTCATCACTTTTTTCTTTTTGATGATAACTATGTTTGAATTTATTTCAGAGGCAGTTAGGAAAGTTAAACCCGATTGTTCGGAATTGGAGGTGGAGTTAGCCACTCGAGAATGGCTACGAACTGCCACAGACCGCGATGGTGGCCGAAAAAGACGCCATGTTGACATGGTGCCAGAGCCTGTGCCAGATCATAGAGAACAGGATCAGGAAATTTCCGATAATGATCTGGACAATGATGCTGAAACTGATGTGTCAGATGAACAATAACATTGATGAAATTACTTTGTTGTGCAGTATTAATATTTTTGTAATGTAGGTTTAATATAATATCTTGGCAGCTCGAAATTTCTTTTCCAACCTATGGTAGCAGTGTACAGTAGCGTACGGTGGCCGTGGGTGATATTTTTGTACAATGAATAACCCCTGTAATATTACATGTATCAAAACTTTAAAAAAAAAAGCACTAAAATTGGGATTATATTTAAAAAACAAAAGCTAGCTTTTCATGTAGTCTATTTTTGTACTCGGCACATGTGTAAATATTGTGAAAAATCCAGTTGAACGACCTATGCTAAAAAGTGAGTATTTCTGTTACCGAGTAGGTGATATTCAATTTCAGACAGGTTTTAAGAAAAAAATAACTACTTGCGTGGGTCAAATTTTGGGTTATTTGTATTCAAAATGTAGTTTATAAATATATATATATATATATATGTAGGTGTGTTGTGCAGGATAAATTCGCTATCCATGTTTATCTGAAACATGCCCTTTATTTTTAAGATCAAGCCATTTCTACTGTACTCTGCTACCTATATGTATTTTTGTGCAATATATTTTTTATGAAAGCTTGGCAACATGACTTTTTACATTTTAATTTTTATACGCCTTTAAAATTTGACGGAAGTATAATGGTATGAGGTTGTCCGTCCGGCTAAAACTTTGGTTTGTCCGGCAATCATCTCCTACATTTTTCAACCGATCTCTTTGAAACTTGGTATACATTATAATCATGATATGAAGTTGAGTCTCCCTTAAAAGAATTTTGATTCAACAATTATTCCAAAAGTTATTGCCCTTTGTTCATTTCGGTATTTGATTTTTTGTCCGAGATCTCCTCCTACATTTTTCATAGCATGTCAGCTAACCACTCTTGATGCAGATCTTATTTCAATGTAAGAAAGTATATTTAACACAATATGCCATTCGACGGGCGTATATATTGTTCTGCCCCGCGGTTACTCTAGTTAGACTTGCATTATAAATAGACTTTAATCATCAACTGGTATGTTTACTCTGTTTTCTTTGGTAATAAAATGAAACGCTTTTCCAATATATGTGCCATAAAAGATTTGAAGACATTCTGTTTACATATTTTTGCTTTGTTTTTTAACTGCAATACAAAATGTTTTTGTGTTGTTAAAACACTCCTTTTTGTGTTTGATACCTAGTCAGATGTTGATACTTGCCAGATAATAATGTTAGAATGTATCATAGATTGTATATAATATGATTTTTGTGTTTTTTCTCTTATCAGCATTATCCATACTTTTTTTTACTGTTTACACCTCGGATAAGCTGGAGTTTGTTAATATTTTAGTGTGATACTCTCCATCGTATATCTTAATTACGGGTGCAATATGTACTGCAGCGAGCGTTCTTGTTTTAATTGATATTTACTGTCTTGAAAAAGGGTAGCTTTGTTCCTATTACCAGTCATAATAGTAGAATGTTTGTATGATTAGTTTGATTGTTATTGACTTGCTAACATTTTTGTACAACTAGTCTTATTTACATTTTCATATCACCCCTTTTAAGGGAAATGAAAGTATTTTATTTACAGTGTCTCCTTTAACCATATTTACTTTATGATTGTTATTATACAAGATATTGCATTGTCAACCACATAACTTGCATGGGTGAGCGCAAATGTATCTGATTTACATTATGGGTATATAAATCAGTATCTTATTAAACTTGCATTGAGGAATATATCATCATTAATTGTACTCAAGTTTGTTTTCAATAAATATTAATTTTAGTTATCCATTGTGTTTT
Organism: Mizuhopecten yessoensis; assembly: GCF_002113885.1. Taxonomy (NCBI): domain Eukaryota; kingdom Metazoa; phylum Mollusca; class Bivalvia; order Pectinida; family Pectinidae; genus Mizuhopecten; species Mizuhopecten yessoensis. Next base: position 327,531 of record NW_018403549.1, on the reverse strand, counting down.
TTTTAAATATATATATTGTGATTTTTAAAATATGGGCTTTTTTTACACCAGTATAATATGTAATGAAAATCTGCATTTAATAAGATGCAACATGTTCAGTGGAAAACTGTTTGAATTTTAATTTTATATATTTTATGTACTAGCAAACAGCAGGACAATATGCTATACACATCCGAAGACTGGAGTTATTATGATTTCTATGTCATTTAACAAGTTGCAGACCTCATTCACAGGTTGTCCGAGTTCTGACCATGATTTCCCTGGGTTGGGCCAACAATACACACGTTTTACCAGTACTGGATGGAACGCAATTTCATGATGGGTTGACATCGGGCCGATATGAGGCCAACATACACTTATCTGCATTGGAGAAAACAATTTTTGATATCGACCCGATATCAAGCCAATATCGGGCCAACATACACAAGTTGTACCCGTACTTGAAGGAAGGTGATTTTCATGTCGGGTTGACATCGGGCCGATATCAGGCCAACATACACAAGTTGTACCAGAATGTGATTTTCATGTCGTTTTGACATCGGGCCGATATCGGGCCAACATACACAAGTGGTACCCGTACATGAAGGAACGTGATTTTCATGTTGGGTTGACATCGGGCCGATATCGGGCCAACATGCAATGGTTATCACAGTTACGAAGGGATATGATTCCAAAGTCGGGATGATAGCGGGACGATAACGGATAGATATCGGGCCGATATGCTTGCCGATATCAGGCCGACATCAAAACGTGTTGCAAATGGAAGCTGGCCCGATATCGGCCCGCTTTTTTAACCGACATTGGGCCGATATTGATTCAAATATCGGCCCAATGTCGGCCCGATATCTGTGTGCTGGCTGGGATTTGGGATCTTTATCTTTCTTTCTCCTTTTAACTTTGCCATACACAATTGGAAATGGAACATAAACCCATATTAACCTAACATGCAACTGCAGATGATTGCAATGAAGTGCTGCATTAAAGTTAAAGGTAAGTGAAATAGGATGTCTTTCATGTGTTAACTCGCGGCGTACAGTTCAGCTTACCGATTCTGCCCCTATTACGGTAGGTTTTAGTCGGTCGCAGAAATCTGCACAGCGAAGTTAGTGAGTGTTACTCTGTTGGGTATCGGCATTCAAGAGAGTGCTCCACTCGAGCGTGACGACCCCGGGGTTACCGGCGCGCTTGAACCTGTTTTCACTACACTCTCCCCTGTCTTCCTTTTTAGCTAAGGCGTTAGCCGCCAGCTATTGGTATTACTTTAGTTAATGAGCTCAGATATTCATAAATGTCGATTTCACACAGACGGCCTCTAGCGGTAGTCACTGGTACTAAATTGAATCATATACCGGACCTACTGTCTTTATTATGCGTAACTTTGGACTCAAATGCACTTGAATTGCTTGTAAATATCATTACTTTTCTTTATAGAACATATGATCTTATCACAACGTCGTATTCTTATTGAAAATGCACCCTGTTTATCTCAATCAGGAACTGCTACTTGAATGTAGGTCATGCATGCTACACGCAACTTCCGGTTAAAATACTTCAGTTAATGAGCTCAGATATTCATAAACGAGACATAACGTCACCTTCTAGTAATACGAAACAAACTGCAAATAAAATCCATTACCACGGACTCAAGTTCACTCAAACGTCATTGGATATAATCTTATTCTTAGTTAGAAATAAGTATCCTTCTAAAACTTCGTATTTACTCTTGGAACTGTCGCTGGATTAACCCTTTACACGGAAATATTGTCCTGTGATTGGCTAAAATTGATGACATTTACGTCCCTGTTTACAATTATATATTGCGTGGTCAGAGCTATGAAGCGGTCCTGTTCCAACTAACTGAGGTTAATCAAAAGTGCTAATCAGTAATAATATATCTGATTCACGCTATGATTATAATGTTATCAAAATATTGCATATTCGTTCATCGTTAAAATAACAAATCCTTACTAAATACTCTAAAAAAGAAACGACGGACATGTTAGATCACGCGTGATGTTATCCGTTTCCTTATATGGCCTTCACGGCCAAATATAGTATTACTACTGATGCGGTCATGTTTACTACAATTTCCATATTTGGTCATGACACCCATATTTAGACGTCTGACCTATATCGGAAAGATTGACGAAATTTCCAACATGGCAGTCAATTAGGAATTCGCTTGCACTTGTTACGTAAATTTGATAATTTAACGAAATATAAGGCGGAGTATAACTTACAATTATGTAGGAGATCAACATAAAAAGTTCATATTACAAACCTATTAATGGATACGGATCCTGTCAATTAATTCTAAAATCGCCTCCGTGTGATTCACACCAGGCTTGCCTAACTAAAATGGGATCAACCGGCCGGGGCAGATGAAACCGGGATTCATGTTAGAACTAGCCACTGTCCTTCTCTAGTTCCATATTGGTATTCTAACATGAAGGGTTTTTTTTTACCTTCGCAGTATCATCATTTTGTTCTATTTTCATCATAAGATATGCTATTGCATTTTTATATCGCCTTCTCGCTAATTACAGCTCAGCCAGAAACGAAAATATGCTCCGATAGGCCTACATTTTATATGTCTGTTGGTGTGATTTGTGTTTTTCGTTTATTGAAGTATTACCATATAACAGGACTCTTTTATTTCAATATACACAAAAACAACAACACCTTCGGAATGATTTCAGACATATACTGCGGGAAAACACGAGTGATCTCCCTTACATTTAGACATGCGCACATTTTACTTTCGTTTTGTGTAGGCCTAGACATCATTCGCAACGCGAAGCGGAAAAGACGAAAATGCAGGCGAGTGTTGACTTAATGTTAGGCATGTTGTTTAAGCAGCATTGACAATGAACAATATACATACACTTCTGCAACGTTTACCTACTACTGATTCATAAATAAGGCTATGTATCCCGATTTCGGTGACTTGTGGCCAAGCATGCGGCCGAAGCCGCAGAGAATGGCGCATGTTGTCAGCGGCGATGACAAAAAGGAAGGTGCTTCTACGGTATGTATAGCAGTTATTATGCAAAAACAAACATAATAAACGGACGTTTTACTCTAGTGAATTACAGCGTCACGAGGAACGTCTTTCTCCAGACGTGTTGCAAAATTTTCGAACTGCTTAGTTGCAAACTGATTTCACTTAAGCGTTGTTTGTGAGGATATTTGGCCTTACATTTCTTCTCATTCAGTTAAAAAAAA
>NW_018403549.1:274023-320184 GCF_002113885.1 Mizuhopecten yessoensis | reverse complement strand
CATGTTATAAACATTGTATTATTAGATTCATTGTGATGTTGGCTTTCATTGAAGTTTCAATTGTTATACTACTTGATGTTTTGGAAACTTAAACAAGTATAGTAGTTCTAAATATTATGAAATGACAGAAACATTAGGCCAAACAAATTACTTGTGTTTCTACTATCAGAAAAAAATAGGGTAGGTATGTATTAGCTAGGCATTTTATTGTTAATTTGAAAAATATCTTTACTGCGCTAATATAGAGCAGGAGTTCTGACTTTAACAGTGCATATAAAAACTTAAGGGTATTGTAGAACACAAATCTGAGATAAGTCTGGTTAACCACACTGGTGTCGAACACACCAATAAGTATAGTGTGTATAATATATCATAGTTTATACACATCATATTACTATTAGTGTGTCCAGTATCTGTGGGGTTAGCATAAACTCAATATTTGTTTTAAACTTTTAATTGGCCTTATATAATGATCATTTATAGGTCAGACAGGGTTTGGTTTCCAATTCGGAAACTAGACCTGTTAAAACAGTTATCATTTGTAATTTAGAGATTAAATATTTCTAAGCAGAAAAAAATGAACTATAAATATTTTTCAACCTTTTCTGAGTTGTACAATTTTAGAGTATCTTCTGTCTGAAATCTGAACATAACTTGTTTTATGATAAATGTGTAAAACAATTCCTCATACTGGGGTAAAGTTTTTCTATATATAGTCCCAAAAACTACAGATAAAATCCTTGAGCACGTACAAGATACAAAAATATATATTTTACGTCCATTTTGCAAAACATACAACATAAGCTACAAAGACAAAACATGAGTATAATAACAGAGACCAAAATATTACAACATGGAAAAATAAAATAAAAACATGTATGTACATGTAGTATACTGTAAGCTCAGAAAAAGAGTTTATCACTTGGAAAGCACTTAATAGGCACATTGAACACGGTAAGCACATCAGCACATGGTAATTTAAGCACATTTAGAACATTTGCATACAGCACATAAAAAACAAAACCATAACATGGAAAGCTTATTAGCACATAGTAGGCACATTTGCACATTGTAAGCAAAATAAAGGAGTGCAATGGACATCTCCATGTTTCCTGGTTAATTTCTTCTTTATGGAAACAACCAGGGGAGAGTGATGTTCTGCTTCATCTTTTGTATTAATGAAAACCGTGAATATCTAAGTGCGTGTGTTTAAACTAATTTTGTTTTGTTTTTACTGGTACCTTTTTATGTACACATGTTTTACCACCTAAGGAATTAGATGTCTTAAGCCCCCATATGATGTGCTGTTATAAGTTGAATTTAATGTACATTTTGTTTATATTTAGTTCTGCTACCAAAGAGATTGACTTATTGAAATGTTTTTGAAACATTTTAATGAACTCCTCAGCTTTAATGCCTTATTTCTCACTATACAAGCTCATATTGCTATGCCTCCTATTTGTTTGAATATCATCTCTAAACATTATTGCTGGTGCAGAAATTATATGGTAACTATGTTCTATTTTAGGGGGGGAAAGCAATCAATATTACAACAGACAGGGATGGTTATTGATGGGAGAAAGGAGGATGAGAAATAGGAACTGTACCAACTCTCTCATACCTTTGAGGACTTCATGAACTTTTTCAAAAGGCTGCAAGAACTATACCAACAGTGACATGACATTTTGAAATCTGTCAGTTACTTTATAGAGGAGGAACCTCTGACTAAATCATTTTCTCTCAGACACATGAAAGCCGAGTCCACAGATCCTTCCATCAGCGAATAGTTCAAATGTAGTTCAAATGCTTTCCTCGCAAACTTTTCCTTAATGGAGAAGTCAGTGATCTTTACTTGGAACAGATTGAATCTGTGAATATTGATGCTGAAAGCCTGATGAATGTGATTGAACAGCCCCTACTTGATGCTGAAACCCTGATGAATGTGATTGAACACCCACTACTGACTAAGGGCACAAATGTTGGAAACAACGTTTGTTTTGATCAATATAACACTATGGGTGGTGGGAGCAAATTGGAAAAAAAATTAAAAGTATGTTTTTAAAGATAGAAATACTGGTCATGGCTTCCTTTTAGTTTTTGTCCAATGAATTAAAAGTCAACGCAAATGTTAAGTAGTAAAAGAAATGTAAGATCCCTGGTATACATTGTACTTTTAACAATGCTTATGATCAATATCAATAAAATAAAATAAAAGTTATAATATGTAACTTGATATTTGTTAACTTCGCTCGATTTTACTGTGTCCAACATTTGATATTAAATCTTGTGTGATATATGAGAGGGATAGCACACAAGATTGTATCAATGTCAATGAAAGCAATTATTTCTTAAGTTTTCAACCATATTTCTTGAAACTTCATTTCTAAATTTCATACATCAATTGTTCAAGACAGTTTTAAGGTCAATTTCATTCAGTCAAGGTGAAGGCTACAGCTTCACAACCTGTTCATGTACATGTGACAGAGAAATTGTCAGTGCATTCCTAACTAAGTATTCAAACCAAATTTTATAAACCTTGATCCATCATTCTCAACATTAAATCATGCACTACCTGTTTGCATATACACAAGCAACCTCAACTTTCAATAAGTCCTGTTGTCAACATTTGTTGCACAATGCTATCAGTTCTGAAACCAACAATCATGACAACTGTAATAACATAGTATGTGTTCTAGCTGGTACATTTGCAGTACTCTTTTGAAATGTATTTGAAATTAATATGTGCATCTTATTTCAAATGCTAGCCTATGAAGATGATAAAGCTGAACATATGCTATAAAGTTGTTGTTTTCTTTGTGAAGAATTTATGCAATGGAAATAGAGGGAAAATAATGTAACTCTCCTAATCTTGTGTGTGTGTGTGAGTATGTATGTTTATATTTTGTTTATCTTATTCAATATTGAAACATACAACAATGTATCATATTGAATTAGAGTGCTTTTTATATTATTTGTTCATGGGAACACAGATTCAAAATAGTTCCATTTTTCATAAGAAGAGACCTTTTCACTGCAGTGAATATGTAAAACACTTTATTTAAAAGTTTTTCAAAATTATTGAGAGACTTGTAAATTTATGGGTAGCAGTAATCCACTTGCTTATCCACAATTTAGTTTCGGCAAGTAAACATCCTTATAAATATTGTTCTGTAACAATATACACTGACTGATGCAAAATTGAAACTTGAACAAAATTCACACGTATTAAAAAGCATGCCAACCCTGGTCGATGTGCACACTTTACAAGATAACTTGCTTGAATATATATTGATCAATATACAAACTTAGACGATAAGTTCAAAGTTGAGTGAAATCCATGCCTAATTAATTAGCATACTGTACTCTGATTGGTCAATGGTTTTATGCCAAGTAACTTTGTTAGATAAGGCAAGGGTTGATATCTTATTCAACAACAAAGGCAAAGTTCAAAGATGTTCACAATCTGTGCATAATCTATTCAATGGTTTAAAATAATCAGGTATTGGTCAAAGGGGTAAATGCCAGTTTCAGTTTTTAATGTTCTATGAAATACATTGTATGGACAAAGGGAAGCAATTCCAAATTCCTATGCAAATTAATTATCCAAAGGTTTAAAATGATATATTCTAGAGGAAACTTGGTACCACTCTTCTGACAAACCTATAAAGATATACTGTACACACAAGAAGAATAACTTCACAGTGGTACACTTTTACATAAAACTTTGATTCATAACAAATTAACAGTAAATCCTTCTGTACAATATGATGGGAACTTCGTCTTTATTTTGTTCTCCATTCCAAAAATAATATATATATCTTTTGCCTTAGCTTTCAGTACTTTCAGTACTTTGATTGGAGAGCTGAGGATCATTCCATGACTGGTTATAGTCCTCACACTGGCGTGGCATACAGCTGTAATTCACTAGTCTGGTCCTCAGCACTGTAGGAAGTCTAGTCCGATTGCGAATGACGGAGAGCCGAGGCTACCGCTTCTCACACGTGACCTCAACAAAACCAATTCCGGGCATTTTCCTCTGTCCATTGCAGGACCTCCCCGAAAGTAACGCCGCCACGCATCTCCCCCACTTTCTGGGCCGTGATATAAATCAGGTGGGGGCACTACACGAACTTTCCGTGCTCACCGGAAAATAGGGGGCGTCCGTCTTTAGAAGAAGTCGGTCACAGAGAATCGACTTGACAGCCTTTCTGCGGGTCTCATTGAAATGAGTCCCTGCAGGTAGGGCGTAAGAATTGTACCTGCTGCCCCCAATTGCATGATCGTAAGAGGTGACTAAATTTGGGACCTTATCTCTTCTCTCCTTTCTTAATAACTTTCTTCTTCCTAATGTCTCCCTTGACAATGCCTCACTTTTGGCCATTTGTTGAGCGTTCACCCCTGTGAGGAAGGCTTTGGGTTCTGTCCCCTGGCCGAGACATACCAAAGTCTTTAAAAATGGAAGTTTCTACTCCTGCTTAACGCTCAGCAAATTAGGAGTGGGACGACTGGTTCGCCCGTTGTCAGTATAATGTGACCGGGTGGGGAGTCCTGCTGGGTGTCTTCTTCAGTATGTCTCAGTGAGGTAGCACTATAAAGTCGGCATCAGTTCCGCGCTATCACAAGGAGACTAACACGAACATATCGCAGCCTCCCAAAATACACACACATACACTACACGCATGCATCTTGCACACAGGGGAGGCCGTCCTTAAATGACCTTAGCTGTTAATAGGACGTTAAACAAAATCAAACAAACAATCAAACAAACTCATTGAAATGGACCGCAAAGCCAGATACACTGAAGAAGGTGTTGGGAAAGGCCTCCAGCCAACGGTCTATCACCTCCTTGGTTTCCGAGAAACAGTGGAGCTGGATCTTCTGACGAGATCAAAACTCCTTGGAGTTGCAGAATATCCAGGCACCGCATGAAGGCCTCTACTACCGTTGCGTCCCTCTTCATCACCCTGATGTGCTGAACCAGTACCATGCCCGGGTAAAGATATGACAGGAGCTCCTTGATCATTTGCTCCTGTGGATACCAGGTATCAGGCCGACAGGTATGATCGAGTCCAACCTCACCAAGTCCAGCAACACAATGTACCACCAGAAAATCCACCAGGCGTTGTCTGCCCGACTCAGATAAGCGATGCTTGGGATGGACTCCAATCACAGATCTGAAGCCTTCCCCCTGTAGTCGGCTTATATCCACGGCTGGTAGGTTTCTGGGCCACAAAACACAGCCAACCCTCCTGACACTTCCAGCTGATAGTCCCTTGGCGTTGTTGGCATCGCTGCCATTACGTCATGGGCCGGCTGTTCCTCAGGTTTAATGTGCTTCTGACGGAAAAAAATAGGAGGCGTTCCATACTTCCAAAGAACTGTTGCTGGTATTTCTGTCGCCATGGTGGCCCATTCTTTTGTCTTGATCCCCTAGTGCTCTCGCTCTCTCTGTGGGGTCAGATACCTCCTTGATTTTCTTCGGGAACTAGTTCGTCTGACTTGCCCGTAGCTCCTTGGCGAGGTCCTCTGTTCTTTAGGGAGACGTGCTAGGCTCCTTCCCCTACGTGAATCGGAGTTCCGCGGCTGAGAATGAGATCCTCGCTGAGGAATGGGGCTACGACTCCGTGACTCGCCGTGATCCGGGATGTCCCTCTCTACAGGCACCACCTGGCACCCTCCTGAGGACCGGGAATCTCGACGAGTGCCAGTGGGCCGGGCATCATCAGGTTAAACCTCTCTCGACATGCCACCGGTCAATTGCATCTGGTAATCTCCTCCCGAACACCGAGGGACCATTGATGAGTGCCTCACTGGAGATTTAATCCCTTCCCTCTCTTGGGCAGTCCATCAGCGCATCTCTACATGAACGTAGATTAGAGCTAGCAGGGCTATCCCGAGCACTGACCTCCTCAACACGTTTTGGGAGCGTGGGGTCCTGCCGTAACCGGTAGTTCCTCACAGGCTCGAAAACTGCTTGCTCCGCCACGACTTGCTGGTGGTCGTCACGACGGTGACAGCAGCTCTGCAAGTTGAAGATGTTACCTTCAATCCAGTCGTCGGTAAACAATCCGGCACTGCGAGCCTCCTCTGCCATGCGCCTCAGCAAGCCTCGCCTGCCTTTCTTAGTGGCGATTTTTACCTGCCCCATCAAAGCCTCATTCATCCGGCGGTCAGAGATGTTAGTCTTATATAGGTGGCTCATGACATCCCGAGGGTCCAGAGTATCCACTTTTCTGGTGGCATCTTCTACTGTCTTGAGGTGATAGACATCACTTCAGTCCACCTGCCTCCCCCTACCATGTAGTCACCTATAGATAACAGAATGACAAAAAAACTATGTTTAAGTGACCGCATTGTTCTTGCAAGAAGAACACTTGAACCGGTCAATATCCAGGGCGTCAGAAGGGGCTATGCTGATGCACGACCCATGGTACCATCCCCCACAGTAGTTGCATTGTATCATAAATTGACCATTCCAAGATTTCTTACAAATACAATAGGTCTCATCATCTGCCCCTCCGTCAACTTCACTATCTGCCTCGTTATCTACCGGGAGATCGAATTTGAACGTTCGTATCCATGCAGGTAGCTGGCGATACTTTTAGGTCTTAAGTTTATCATGGTTTAGTACCAGGACCTTATTGTGAAGATGTACACGAAACAAATATGGCGTGATCTTTTCCACGATTATCCCTGGTTCTTTTCAGGGAGGGCATATTGTCTTACATTTTCTCTTCACTGCCCCGCTATCCAGGATGTAGACAGTTTCTCCTTTTTGATAAGAGCGCTTCAGCACCCTAAGGTCATAGTTCCTCTTCATCTGGCGTTGTGCCTCCTTCAGTTTTTGTCTGGCTATCTGATGAGCTTTCTGCAAAGCGCCTACTAACCGCTGAATATAAGGTGCAATGCTCTGTTGAACGGAAGTAGTGTAAGATTCAAACAACAGGTCTGCTGGGTGATTAACTTCCCTGCCCAACATCATCATATTTGGTGTCTGCCTTGTGCTCCGATTCACTGTGAACCTCATTGTCCCCGCAAGTTAGGGAAGCAACACGTCCGAGTCATTTGTCGACTACCGACAACACACCTGACTGCATCCATCAAAAGTCCGGTTGTAGCGTTCCACTTGTCCGTTGGAGGATAGCCGATAAAGGATGGTTCGGGCCTTGGGAATTTGCAGAACATCACATATGGCGGTAAATAGATCGCTTTCGAAATTGTGTCCTTAGTTGGAGAACAACTAGAATGGCATCCCATACCGAGAGAAGAAGGAATTGACCGCAGCCTTTGCTGTGACTTTTTGGTATTAGCCCGAGAAAATCAATATGAACTCTCTCCATTGGGGCTCCGGCATGGTGTTTCATAAGAGGGTGCCGGCCATGCCGATTTGGCTTCTTAGTTCTATTGCACACCTCACGGGTAGAAACAAACCTCTCAAAGTCCTGGGTGAGACCATACCACGCGAACTTCTCCTTCACTCTTTCCCGTGTCCGTGTGATACCTTGGCGTCCGGCGGATGTTAAATCATGTTGAAGGTGCAGCCCAGTGCCTCGCAGACCTTTTGACACTATCAGCTTCTGGAACCCGCAATCTTTTTCCTTCAGAAAAAAGATTTTGTCTCTTGCTCTCAGACGCCCCTTGTTTATCCAATAAAATTTGGACGCAGGGCTTGAGAGGAATAGTTCTTTACTAGCTGGTGTCACCTTCTATAGAATCCAATTCAGCACCAATGTCAAGTCGGGATCCATGGCTTGTTCTTGCCTGATTTATTCCCTGGTAAAACTCCAGCACTTCTCCGTACCCTCTCCTGATTGCACAAGGGACACTAACTCCCCCTCTTCAGTCAATGTGTGCACCTGACATAACCGTGGGCACATTTCAATGTATATAGGAGCTTTATCTCCTGTTCCAACATTTTGGGTGGGCAATGCCAGTAGTGGTGGTTGCATTAGCTTTGCCTTTAGTGTCTGTAATGCCTGCTGTTGTTCCCTCTGCCATTAAAATGGCTTCTTCCCTGTCATGTTATACAAAGGAATAGCGACCTCCGCAAAGTTCTGTATGAACAGCCGATGGTAATTCGCCAAGCCGAGAAATCTCTCTACTTATTTGGTAGTGGACGGCACTTAATGACCTCTATGTCACTTGCAGACATGGTCATGGTGTCTTCCCCGACAATCCGGCCAAGGAATTCCACCTTTATCTGACAGAACACACACTTTGTTTTGAGTTTTTTTCCGTAATACCGGAACCTGCTTTACGCCTCTATCAGATTGTTAAGATGATCTCTGAAATCTCTTCCCAAAATCAAAATGTCATCTAAAAATGCCAGAGCTGTCTTCCAATTAAGGTCATAGGAGTGTATTGATAAACGGAAATAGAAAGTACATCCCTAGTTGAAAATCCAATGCAGGTAGACCGTATCACAATTTCCGCATATTCTAATGTGTCTAGAGCTGTGATGAATATTGCATGTTTATTATCGACAGAACAGTGTGTTCTCTCAATATTAAAGTATTTCAAAGCAACCCAGGCATTAATTCATGTTTTTTTTTATCAATGAGTCACATGTGTTCATTTGTCTGTATTTCAGGAAACCGGCTACCTATTTCACTACTGTGAAGTTTTTCAAGAAAGATAACTCTTACATGCAATGACTATGTGTATATGGTTTTATAATAAAATATGAATTTGTAATCGTTTATTGATAATTAATTTTACACAATTTCAGCATTTATTAAATTGATATACATTAATGCAATACTAATATATGTCAGTATCATTTTTATTGACATTATTTTGCAAAATATTGTGTCTTTCTGGTTTTTTTTTCAAAATTCAGTCCTTTTTACATAAATTTCCATTTAAAATCCTTAAAATTCTGACAACCTATATTTTTTTGTGGCAGAAATTTTGTTTACTTCAAAACAATATAACTGCAAAATTTGAAGAAATTCTACTGAGAAATGGTGACACAATCCTATAACCTTAAGGCCACAAAGCACTAAGTTGATGATTCTGGAGAAAGTTGCAGGTGAATTGCAAAAACCAAAAGGCATCTTCACAAATTCAAACAACACATTCTTGGTAATGAAGGCAGTTTTCTTTCGAACTTCCTCTGCAATGTTCACTTGCCAATAGCCCCAGACTGCGTCAAGCTTGGAGAACCAACGATTACCGGATATCCACACAATCTTCAACCAGGGGTAAGGGGTCTACATCCTTTGAAGTCAAGTTATTTAAAGCTCTGTAGTTGATGCATTACCAAACCGTTTCCGGCTAATACTGGAGCTGAGGCCCATTAGGAGACAGACGGCTGGATAACATCTGCCTCAAACATCTTATTTAACTCCTCCTCCTCTTCTTCTTTCGCAAAGGTTATAGGAGTCGGCCTCATCCTCTGTTTAATTGATGGTGCTCCCTGAGTGTCGATCCGGTGTTCAATTCCTTTGAAGGTCCCTATGTCGAACATATGAGAAGCAAATACATCCTGGAACTCGCAGATTACCGATGTGAATTCCCGAAATTCCTATTCAGATAGGCCTTGCCGTGACCGGGTCAACATATCCCTCACATGTTCTGGAATTACTTTGTCACCCTGGTCTGCCGGGCTCTCCACCTCACCACTATCCGCAGAGGATTCCTCTGTGTCATACTCTGGGAGAATATCTACCTCAGTAGCTTTTCACTTTGCCTTTCTTGAACACAGTAAATGTGTCCGATAAGTTAACCACACAGATAGCCGGGCTGTCTGCACTCCGGTGCACTGACTTAGGAATAACCAAGTGGGGATTTCCTCCCCCCCCCCCCCCCCCCCCCCACAACATAATCAGGGAAAACATTGTCCAGCTGGCATTATATCCTTGCTACTGAATGTGAGGGTATCACACGTCTCTTTGCTACCGACAGCAGACTCACTCTGGGTTGAACATCGCTGCTGCCTACTCTTAGAGAGGTAGTGTTGGAACCCATCCTTAGCAGATGATTTGCCATGTCAATATGGGTTCCTTGACGAATTAAGAAGTCAAACCCCAGGAGCATGTCATCCTCAATGGGTGCAACGTGAATGACCTCATTGTACACAGAAGCACCAATCCGGAGTTTCATTGGTCCTATTTTTAGGTCCATCATGGGCATATCCCGTGCTGCTGTCAGGAATTTCATTTTGCACAGGGTCGGAGATTTGGGGTCCATCATTTGGTAAATCCTATCCGAAAGGATGGTAGACTCTGCCGCTGTATCAACGATGGCGTCCACTGTCACATTTCCTACCTGCACTGTGGCATGGTACAGGGAATTTGACTTGACCTTGTTGATACTCATGACCTCCAGATCCTCATCAATACTGTTGTTGTCCCTCGTATCCGATGAGACAGTTGACTCCATGGACTGCACCTCAGAAATTTGTTTTTCTCCTACTGCCCGTACCGTTGGATTTTTCTGATTAGCAGATATCTATGTCTCTGGTTGTTGAACTGGGAGGACACTGAGAGGACTTGTTTGGTTTAATGGGCCGGGGAATCCTCATTCTTCTCCAACCCCACAATGTTTAACGCCACATCTTCCTTAAAGGTCACTTCCTTCCTATATTCTGGACAGTCCCTTATATAATGTCCTGGTTGGTTGCACTTGAAGCAATTGCTATGCTTGGGCGATGAGCTCCGGGACTTAATCTCTCGCGACGTACAGTTCAGCTTACCGTTTTTGCCCCTACTCCGGATGCGCAACAAAAGTTCCACCAGGTGGCGATTCACATAGAGCGAGGAAGCTAGTCAGGCCACATAGGCAAACATGAAATCAATCCCAAATTGTATAAATCATGTAACATTACAAGGTTATGGTATTATTTAAATTAAACTCCCTGAAAAACAGACATTTTTATAATTAATCTAAATAACAGAAGAAAACGACTCCAGTTTTAATTAATTATTTCAATTTCCCCATTAGTTCAACAATGTGATTATAAATTCCCCAGTAGATGAGTGCACAGTTACGATACTTTCGATTTTTTTTACATATATGAATGATACTCGTGATGTTTCTATATATAATAACCAAATATAAAATAAAGGATATCATTAATAATTGAAAACAGGTCGTTAAATCGACGTTGATTCAATGTTGAAATTCAGCAATGTCAATAAGGTTGATAAAAATTAAATTCATCAACGTTTTTCAACGTCATATTACAACAACATTTTAACGTTGAAAAAATAACGTTGATTCAACGTTTATCAACGTCACGACCAAATATCAACTTCATTTCAACGTTGAATAAACATCGTGTGCCTGCTGGGAAGAGGCTCAGAGGGCATGTATTTGTATTGTTCACCTGGATATTTATGTTTTCAATCAATCAATGCTACTTGTCATATGAGACACTTCACAGTAATGGGGGCCAATATGGTTCATCAACATCAAAATTTAGATGTTGATATATATTCATTGTTTTTGGCATATGTATAACTCATCAATTGCTAAATATGAAACTGGCCTGCTGAACATATTAAATTTAACCATCTACCATAAAATGTAAAATTTATTCAACAAAGTGAATGTGTTTTGGAACGTCAGCTTGACGGACAACACTTTTAAAATTTAAATAAATCCTCGATATTTTTATTTTTTTATTTTAATGTATATATTTTTATTGTTAATATTTACATATTTGTATCATTTTTTTAGTGTTAAGCTCCAGAACAACAACAAACACCATAGCATGTATCCCTTACCAAGAGTCAGCCATATGATAGACAGTGTTGTTTTTATAAACGATGTTTACAGCTTAATATACATGTACTATAACGGTAGTTTGAAAATAGTAAAGTTTATCAATATAATCAGTTTATGAATTTTACAATAAATATCCATGAATCGATATAGTTAAAATTCAATAATTTGGAGTTCGGGTTATGGACGTCATATTTGACAGACATGCGTTATGGTAAGTCATTATGGACAGACTCAAGAGGCTGATGGACCTAACAGAACAGACATCATTTCTTAAAACATCTTGTAAACAATCGAATATATTTAAACAAAGGATAGATTCTTATCTAACAGGGACCAAAATGTCCACATGAATACTTAACCATCAGCCATAAAATATGAAATTTATTCAACAAAGTCATTGTGTTATGGTACGTCAGCTTGATCGATACATTAACACTGTGTGTGGCAGAAATAAGGATGAGTCCTGGGTTATTTCACCAGGCATGATTAAAATAGTTATGCATACTTGTACACAGTAACATCTGTTGTTGAAAACATAAATAAACCAAAACATGAATTAACATGAAACTTAATATATACAGTAAGTATCAAGTACCATGTAAAGATAAAATTATGCACAAAATTGCTTCAATTTTATTAAAATTCATGGATTTTTTTTTTTTTTTCCTATTTTCGTTATGTACCATAATAAGTCAGGACAGACTGCTATGAAGTTCACATTTTAATCTCATTGCCTTTCCTGTCAAATGTTATAGATGGGTGTGGTGCTATCCCCTGGATAGAGGACTACAAGTCCCAACTGGTGTCATCCTTGTAGGGCAAGGTATAAACATCTCTTTTCGCATTGTAGCAAAGGTATTTAAGATGGACTTCTCTTTCATCAATTTCCAAAATCTGAAGAAAAATGTTCCATTTCATAACATTTTCCAGCATATTAACTACAGTACCCAATTTATGACTAGTCAATTCAGCATCTTACATCACATTTAGTGTGAATTCTATAGGTACATGCTTGCAAGTAACTCCATAACGCATCGAACACAGTTTGTTAGTGGAATAGGGCCTGTAAGTCATATCATGACTGTGATGTGCAGATATTGGGAGAAAACTTAACTTCCTGGTACATATTGAAGTTCTTCTTACTAGTCTCAAAGAAGGAAAACAATAATTACGCATTCTTATTACTGAGATATATATGCATTTTCTTTGTGGATTTTCTATGTCTGAAAAAAAGGCTATTTTATTTTATACATGCAGGTCTTAATTCTAGAGATTTCTCAGTTTTTTCTCAGCATTAAAGCCAAAAGTGAGTATTGCCAAGCAAGGGGCTAGGACAATAAAGGTTATTTGTAGTAGAAGGAAGTGTAAAGATCCCAACTACTGTAATTGGTACAGCAGATTAATCCCAATGAGCAAGTCGTCAAACGCGATAAAGCGCTTGTCATCTGATGGGAGATATTTGCACTTGCTCAAGAAATGTTCATCAGGCCTGCCTGCCTTCTTGCAAAGATTGGTTTGGTTAAGTATTGTTTAACGTCCTATCAACATATATGATAATTTAAGGATGGCCTCCCCTGTGTGCAACATGCAAGCGTGTAATGTATGCGTGTGTGTTTTGGGAGGCTGCGATATGTTCGAGTTTGTCTCCTTGTGACAGCGCAGAACTGATGCCGACTAAATAGCGCTACCTCACTGAACCATACTGCCGAAGACACCCAGCAGGACACCCCATCCAGTCACATTATACTGACAACGGGCGAACCAGTCATCTTACTCCTAAGTTGTTTGCAGGACATCGGTCTATTGTATAGACTGGAAGCCTTTTAACCCACCTCACCCTCTTCGACGTTATCTATACATCACATTTTCTATATAATTTATTCTTTATTTCTTGAACTTTAATTATTTTAACCCCTTTAATATTTTAAGTATTTAAACATACCATGCTAATGCTCATATATATTAAAATTCCTTTATCTACGCTATTCGCATCAGGTTTTTAAAAAAAATCACTATGGCCCCACAGTTGCCGATGGGCCGTTAAAAATCAAACCCAGATGACTAAAATCATATCTAAAACTATTTACTAGATTTTAATATCTTAACTATATATATGTAATAGTATCAATTACAAATGTAAATAAAATATAAAAGAACAAGGTTAAAAGACATTTAACAGATTTGAAACTAATAGTAAGAAATAAAGATTTAATGTAAACTCCTATTTTTTTTGTATTCATTTTTTTTTAATCAACTGACAGCTAATACTTATTTTTTGCAGGTTTGGGGTCATAACAGGTCTGCTGTATCCCACTGCATGGTCGTAAGTGGCGACTACTGTTGGGGTCTAGAGAATCGGGGATGGTTTTTCTTTATCTTTTATTTCGGAGATATTGAAGAAATCGAGAATAACACGTGTAACGTAAAGAGGCAACTAATTTGAGCCCCTGTAGAATCAGGGGTTTTCTTCTGTCTTCTAAGAAGGGAACATGAAAGAGACCAAGATTGATTTGCTGCCCCCTTTGTAAAACTGACTTTTTCGTTTCCTATCTTTCCTGTCTACTTTCTGAATCCGGCAGTGTCTCCCCAGGCATCCGTCTACATATCAAACAAGCGAATTACTTTTATATGGATTCCGAGCCATGTCGGAATTAAAAGCAACGAATTTATTGAAGGAAGCAAACAATTTTATTAAATCTCAAACAAACATATCAAACTACCACATACAGATTTCAAACATATTATTCGTACTACCATTCAAAATACATGGAAGTTGCAACGCTGGTCTCTCGAAACCAGCAACAAACAATTTTCTTTGCAACCGTATGTATTATACATTCCTGTTATTGAATTTTCTTTTCCTTTTCTGTTACTGTAATTTTAACAACAATGTGAAATACAAGTTTCTTTTCATGCTCACTTAATTTTGATTAGTATATATACCTATGTTTTTGTTCGAATAGGGATGGAAAATTAACAGACTAATTATTTACATATTAAACTTTTCTTAGATGTAGCAAGATGTACAGTACTCATGTTTCTGAATGTTGTATGTATAATATTAACCATGCACACGCATACACTACCCGCATTCATCTTGCACACAGGGGAGGCCGTCATTAAATTACCATACCTGTTGATAGGTCGTTAAACAATACTAAACCAAACCAAATCATATTAACCTTGCTCAATAAAAATGTACTTTTATGATTCCTTATTGTTTAGGGTTCATGGAGATGTATTCGTGTATTTGCAGATATCCATGATGCATGTTTGAAAACAAACCTCAGAGTTAATGTTGGAGAATAAGCAACTACTGGACTTCTTCAACTACAAGATCTTGGAAAGTTTTGCAGACAAAAATAGATGATCTTGAAAATACCATCAATCAAGTCAAGTTTGGAGTGAAGAACATTGACAACAATTAGAGCCGTGTGTCATTCTTCACTGGTTTACCATCCTTTGCTGTTTTTCTATGGTTACTAACATTTCTCTCATCTATATCGAGCGTCCAGGGAACTGAACAGCCTGTGTATCTACTTGGTCAAATTACAATCAAAACAATACATTACGGTTCTAATAGGAATCGATCCATCAGGGCTGTATAGCATTTTTATCAAAAGCCTTTGAGGTAAGGACATCTGATAAAGTAGTTACACAAAGATCAGAATTCTTGGATTTGAAGGAATATGGGGATGATATTTTAGCAGACCGAGTAAAGATTTTGCCTCTCGAAATGCAACTTTGAAAAGTCCTGCTTTCACAAAGGGACAACTACATCTGAGCCAAGAAAGTTTGTTAAGATGACAAGAATTTATTTGGAGCTTGCAATTGGACGCTTTAAAATGCTTCGCATTACGAGTGGGGTCATGCCAATAGCTTTAGCTCCCCATTGTGACTAGTGTTCTGTTATATGACTGCATTATGCAACTAATACTTCCAAGTTTAGTTACCAATTAACTGTGGCTTCCTGATATCATAAGGAAAACACACAAGTTACACATCAGTTATGTAACTAAAAGAAAACGATAAGCTTGAGTTTAGACATGATGTATGTATATTTTGGCAACAAATTAATGAGATAATTACATGTATGAACATTTACAAAACTACAACTGAGCTTTGTTCATGTCCTACAAAATCTGGACAATATATATCCTTTTTGTTAAAAATGCTGTCCATCCAGTTATTATGTTTCCCCTTCGAATGAAGGGAGACATATTGTATTATTACTGATTTATCTTCTTCCTCTGGTTCTTCTAATCGCAACTTGTCCGGTCCATCTTTTATACCATTAAATATATTTTGATGAAACATTGGGCATGCATGCATCACCCACAGCAGGTTTTCAGTGCACTAGAATTAGGTCACTGTGACCTTCACCTCAAGGTCAAAGGTCAAATAATTTCAGTAAAATCCTGTCCGGCCCGTACATTTTAAACCGTGAAAGATATCTTGATCAAACTTATTATAATAATAATAATAATAATAGACTTTATTTAAATTCGATAACACATTGAGTCAATGACTCGTCTCACATGTGGTCGACATAAAATGTACAATATTTACAACATGGATATGACATACACGTACATACATAAGAAATTAAGTAACATATCACAGGTAATAAAACATTGTATTATCTTTAAAACAAAAAACAAAAACAACAACAATCTCCTGCATTATTGTATAACTGCATCACCCACAGAAGATGTGCAGTGCATTATAATTAAGTCTCGTGCTTAACTATATACACAGTTATGGTCCTTTGTTTAATTTTAATACCGACGATTGTCCGAATTATTAGTTCTATGTTATTTCACCTACGTTGACCAAACTTACCATATTTATGCACCTTGGGAAGGAGGAACTTCTCGCACTAAACTCAGGTTTGATGTCCCACTATATACAGAGTTAGGGCCCTTTGTTTATTTTTAATACCGAAATTTGTCCACGGCATAACTTCAATGTTATTTCACCTACGTTGACCAAACTTGTTATAGTTATATATCTTGGGAAGTGGGAGTGTCGCATTCTAAATTCTGGTCTCGTGCCTAACTATATAAAGAGATATGGCCCTTTGTTAATTTTTGTATACCAAAGTTTGTCTATTGGCTAATAAGGGGAGACATATGTTGTTGTTTACTAAAACAAAATTCTAGTTACTGTATATGATTATACTTACACAAATGTATTGACTTCATTTTATACATGTACAATTATTCATACATTCAATTTAACCGTTTAATTTTTCTTGCTGTCTGCGTCGAAAAATACAAATTTTCATGGCGAAAAAAACTCCATTAACGTTTATGTTGTTGCATTACATCATATAAAAATTGCGTACAAATACATCGTGAGCACTGTTAGCCGTCCATTACGGTGTTTGTACCATTTGTCACATGTAGACTGACTTCCTGTTACAGTTTCCAATTAGAAGCCTAAAGTTTGGTAACATTGTAATGTTTCCAAATTGCTACATTTGTCTGTATCTACATCAATGAGAGCTTTATTCCGAAAGGTTAGTGAGGTTAGTGAAGGTGGCATCTTATCAGCTTTCTACTTTAGTATGGTAATGTCAATCTCATCTTTGTTTACTGGTGGAATAGTTGGGAAAATGCTGCGTTTGGAAACAACCTCTTTCAAAGCTTTCAGAACAGACAGGCTTGGTAGAGCATCTTACAATTTCCTCCGGTTAAGTTCTGTGAGCTTTAAGATCGTTCTAATGCAGGTTTTGGCTCAATCTAAAATATAAATGTGACAGTGAATAAATACCTGGTGTAACAAAAATATATACTGGTGGACAATTTCCTTTTACTAAATTGTTATTTTCAGATGTTTGATAAGCAAGAACAAAATCACAAAAATTAGTAAAAACTGACATTTCCTGTTAATTATATCACTTACCTTCAAACTTTACATATGAAGGATAACCCAATTATTTACATAATAAACAACTGTCGTATTATTCCTGTTCATTTAAGATGTTTTTCGTTACTAATTTTACTGCATTTTTAATTTACAATTTCATTGAAGGTCTGATTCCATTAACATATCTCGCTTGTGAATGACTTTGTTGTAAGTCCTAGGCGGCCTCCTGTCTTTACTTTTAACAAACCACTTGCTACATGACTACACACTTCCCCTAATCTATAATATATTACCAAATAAAAGACATGATTAAACTTATGGCTTGTATTCATATGTGCAAACACATCTGAGTTTTATCATCACTGAATCATACTGCCTCATGTCTGTACAGAATCCTAAAACTATTTTTTATTATAGAATAGAATGTTATTCTGCAAAATTTTGTCAGACCTTCCTTAATGGTAACTGTACTGTTTATTACGTCAGCCAAGAATTACTCAGAAATAGTTACAGTAAAACCTGCCATACTTGTGTACAGAGACTACTGCATACATTAGAATACTTAAGTATATAAGACTGTATGTCATGACCACTTGTATATGCACACTGGTCCTTAGCGGTAATTTTGTGTCGGGATCACGGCAGCTTTAAGGCAGTAAAACCCCTTGCCTGTCATACAATGGGTACAATGTATAGCCCCAGCTGATTTCTCAATGCACATCCAAGAATGGTGTGGTCTGTCTTAGACTCGTTGGGAAGGGGTCAGCTTGGCCTTTATAAAGCAACCAAGACTATCATTAGACACATTGTGGCAGTAAACACTATGTACATGTCCATATCCCCAAAATACATGTAACAAAATCCAAACATGATTAAAAATATTTGAAAAGGCCGTTTTACATGCTACAAATGTCATAACTTCAGGTAATTTTCAGAAATATAACTGACTTTTTTAGTAATTGTGGCCGGGTGCTTGAAGTACATCGTCTGGGGTTGATGTTTACACACAAGACGAATGATTTGTTTTATTAATCTATTATAGATAAACACAGTATGACTGACTTATACGCATCTAGAGATGTATACGCTTTCAATGATCCTTGTGTGTAACCTGTGACCCTTTGTCCCTATATCAAGTAATTATAAATATCTGCTACGTAACATCTGGCCAGGTAGTTACAGTTGTGTGACCGCACATCGAACATACATCGTGCGCACTCCGTGTGCAGATCGTGCGCATAAATGTGTGATTTGGTATAATTGATTGATCAATATTATGGATTGTAAAAACTCCGGAGGGATCGTATGAAAAAGGTTCACTGTATATATTAATTTATCATCTCAATAATTTAGATTATGTTCAATTTTATAATAGGTGTTACACATTATGATAGACTATCACGAATAGGTTCGACTCCCATGTTACAGTAAATAACAATGATGAGTGAACGGAGTTTAACTATCTGAGCATATATGTGATACCGTAGGACCGTTATGATAACACAACTGGACATTAGGTAGTTGTTAATTGCATTTGTTTTGGTCTATAGAATATTCCCCTTTACCTGGATTTACATACCTCGACGAGTTCCGCAAGTGCGCCGGGTCACACAACTACGGTCCTGGTACATGTACAAAGTGGCTATATTTACCTGTATATGGGACCATATATATATGTGCGGTAATGTTACATGTGTCGATTCGGTCGATAAAAAAACAAACACCATATCTATATTTAAGAAATAGCAGGTCTATAACAGATAGTATCTGTATATAACAATTAGTTAATGTCTATCATATATAGTCACTGTATATAACAGATGGTCACTGTACATAATAGGTAGTATCTGTATATAACAGGTAGTCACTGTATATAACAGGTAGTCACTGTACATAATAGGTAGTCACTGTATAAAGTAGGTAGTCACTGTATATAACAGGTACTCACTGTATATAACAGGTAGTAACTGTTTATAACAGGTAGTAGCTGTATATAACAGGTAGTCACTGTTAATAACAGGTAGTCAGTGTATATAGCATGAAGTTACTGTATATAACAGGTAGTCACTTTATATAATATGTAGTCACTGTATGACATGTACTCACTATATATAACAGGTAGTAACTGTATATAACATGTAGTAACTATAAATAACATGTAGTTACTGTATAAAGTAGGTAGTCACTGTTTATAACAGGTAGTAACTGTATAACATGTAGTCACTATATATAACAGGTAGTCACTGTACATAACATGTAGTCACTGTACATAACAGGTATTCACTGTATATAACAGGTAGTCACTATATAACAGGTAGTCACTGTCTATAACATGTTGTCACTGTATATAACAAGTAGTCACTGTATATAACAGGTAGTCACTGTATATAACATGTAGTCACTATATAACAGGTAGTCACTGTCTATAACATGTTGTCACTGTCTATAACAGGTAGTAACTGTATACAACAGATAGTCACTATATATAACAGGTAGCCACTGTATATAACTAGTAATCACTGTTTATAACATGTAGTTACTGTAGAAAACAGGTAGTCACTAGTTATAACTAGAAATCACAATCACTGTATATAACATGTAGTCACTATATATATCTTTGTTTAGGGTTTTTTCTAGAAAGTTTAAAATAAATTGATATTAAATATATCACTTTAAATACTGCAAAATTGGCAGAAAGAAAAATATTAAGCATATTTTTATTTTGTTATCCGTAAACGTTTTGAAATAGTTACGAATCCTCGATGTCTACAAACGCGTTATAAGCGTCTTATGTGGTCATTTGCATTCCAGTTCATTTATAATACTTTATTGTTTGCAGTTCATTGATAAGAGATGGCGCACGCGATATAATCATGTGAACGTTTAAATCACAGACCGTGTAGTCACTGTATATAACAGGTAGTCACTGTATATAACTAGGAATCACTGTTTATAACATGTAGTTACTGTAGAACACAGGTAGTTACTTTATATAACAGATAGTTACTGTATTAAACAGGTAGTCAATGTATATAACAGGTATTTATTGTATATTACAGGTAGTTACTGTATATAACAGATAGTCACTTTCTCCAGTTACTGCCGATGGTTTTTAGATAAAGGATATTATTCCGTTTCCATTTTGTGTTCTGTCAAGGTGAAAAATATAAGGCATATTATCATTTTGTTTTTCAGTAAATCTTTTGAAATAGTTACGAATCCTCGATGTCTGCAAACGCGTTATAACCTAAACACGGCTGTGTTAGTTGTAATGAACTACAATACATGTGTAGTCTTATATGTGGTCATTTGTATTCACGATCATTTCTATTACTTTAATGTTTGTAGTTCATTGATTAGAGTTGGAGCACACGATATAACCATAAATAGGTCTGTCTGTTAAAATCACAGACCGTATATTAAACAAAGGCTATACCGCGTCAGTAACGTAACTGTATACAAATGCGGAAGTAGTTACCGCGCCATTACGTGTCCGGTATATTACAGTGTACATGACTGTAGTATAACGAGTTATAATTAGAAACACGTGTTCAGTCTCGTTTTCCGAAAACGGGAGATATCGAAAGTGAAAATTGATTCGAAGAAGGAGTTACCTATCAGGTCTGTTTAGTGACCTTGGTGGCTAGTGCGATGGCGACAGCCGTGAAGAAACCATGTAAGTATGACTAAACATTCTTAGCCGTTTACATGTACCACAAGATACACAAGTAACCATGTAAGTATGGCTCAACATTCCTGGCCGTTTACAGGTACCACACGATACACAAGTAACCGTGTAAGTTTGATTAAACATTCCTTGCCGTTTACATGTACCACACGTGACTCAAGTAACCATGTAAGTATAACTAAACAGTCCTGGCCGTTTACATGTACGACACGTTACACAAGTAACCATGTAAGTATGGCTCAACATTCCTGGCCGTTTACAGGTATCACACGTTACACAAGTAACCGTGTTAGTATGACTAAACATTCCTGGCCGTTTACATGTACCACACGTTACACAAGTAACCATGTTAGTATGACTAAACATTCCTGGCCGTTTACAGGTACCACACGTTACACAAGTAACCGTGTTAGTATGACTCAACATTCCTGGCCGTTTACAGGTACCACACGTTACACAAGCAACCGTGTAAGTATGACTCAACATTCCTGGCCGTTTACATGTACCACACGTTACACAAGTAACCATGTAAGAATGATTTAACATTCCTGGCCGTTTACATGTACCACACGTTACACAAGAAACCATGAAAGTATGACTCAACATTCCTGGCCGTTTACAGGTACCACAAGTTACACAAGTACCCGTGTAAGTATGATTAAACATTCCTTGCCGTTTACACGTACCACACGCTACACAAGTAACCATGTAAGTATGTCTAAAACATTCTTAGCCGTTTACATGTACCACACGTTACACAAGTAACAAGGTTAGTATGACTACACATTCCTGGCCGTTTACAGGTACCACACGTTACACAAGTAACAGTGTAAGTATGACTCAACATTCCTGGCCGTTTAAAGGTACCACACGTTACACAAGTAACCGTGTAAGTTTGATTAAACATTCCTTGCCGTTTACATGTACCACACGCTACACAAGTAACCGTGTAAGTATGATTAAACATTCCTGGCCGTTTACATGTACCGCACGTTACACAAGTAACCATGTAAGTATGACTTTACATTCCTGGCCGTTTACATGTACCACACGCTACACAAGTAACCATGTAAGTATGATTAAAACATTCTTAGCCGTTTACATGTACCACACGTTACACAAGTGGGGGTGTAAGTATGACTAAACATTCCTGGCCGTTTACATGTACCACACGCTACACAAGTAACCATGTAAGTATGTCTAAAACATTCTTAGCCGTTTACATGTACCACACGTTACACAAGTAACAAGGTTAGTATGACTACACATTCCTGGCCGTTTACAGGTACCACACGTTACACAAGCAACCGTGTAAGTATGACTCAACATTCCTGGCCGTTTACATGTACCACACGTTACACAAGTACCCATGTTAGTATGACTAAACATTCCTGGCCGTTTACAGGTACCAAACGTTACACAAGTAACCGTGTAAGTATGACTAAACATTCCTGGCCGTTTACATGTACCACACGCTACACAAGTAACCATGTAAGTATGACTAAAACATTCTTAGCCGTTTACATGTACCACACGTTACACAAGTAACCGTGTAAGTATGACTCAACATTCCTGGCCGTTTACAGGTACCACAAGTTACACAAGTAACCGTGTAAGTATGATTAAACATTCCTTGCCGTTTACATGTACCACACGCTACACAAGTAACCATGTAAGTATGTCTAAAACATTCTTAGCCGTTTACATGTACCACACGTTACACAAGTAACCATGTAAGTGTGACTAAAACATTCCTGGCCGTTTACATGTACCACACGTTACACTAGTAACCATGTAAGTATGATTTAACATTCCTGGCGGTTTACATGTACCACACGTTACACAAGTAACCATGTAAGTATGACTTAACATTCCTGGCCGTTTACATGTACCACACGTTACACTAGTAACCATGTAAGTATGACTAAGCATTCTTAGCCGTTTACATGTACCACACGTTACACACGTAACCACGTAAGTGTGACTAAAACATTCCTGGCCGTTTCCATGTACCACACGTTACACTAGTAACCATGTAATTATGATTTAACATTCCTGGCGGTTTACATTTACCACACGTTACACAAGTAACCATGTAACTATGACTAAACATTCCTGGCCGTTTACATGTACCACCCGTTACACAAGTAACCATGTAAGTATGACTCAACATTCCTGGCCGTTTACAGGTACCACACGTTACACAAGTAACCGTGTAAGTATGATTAAACATTCCTTGCCGTTTACATGTACCACACGCTACACAAGTAACCATGTAAGTATGACTAAAACATTCTTAGCCGTTTACATGTACAACACGTTACACAAGTAACCATGTAAGTGTGACTAAAACATTCCTTGCCGTTTACATGTACCACACGCTACACAAGTAACCATGTAAGTATGACTAAAACATTCTTAGCCGTTTACATGTACCACACGTTACACAAGTAACCATGTAAGTATGACTAAACATTCCTGGCCGTTTACTTTTCATAGATGGAAGGGTCTTAAGATGCTTTACTAAAAGTGTGAATTCCATGACCGTGGGGTTTCACGTTTCCCCCTTGGGAGGGGGGTCAACTTTACTATAGTTTATATTGGGAAATCACATTTTGGTCCAACATTTGTTTAATTTCAATTGGAAGTAATTTGGTTAGCATTATCAGTATAGGATAGCAACTTGATGGTATGCACCTATCAGCCCTGGCTGATCCCCAGGGGCTGATGGATTGGGCCAAAACTGGTCAAATTGACTGAAATTTCAAAATCATCTTTTCAATACCCAGATATTGTAGAATCAAATACTCTTCAAATATTGAAGGGTTTGAAGGTGCTCTACCATAATTGGGAATTATATGACCCTGGGGTCTCACGTTAACCCCTGGGGAAGGGGTGGGGATGACAAAATAAATGTATTTTGGTTTATATTGGCAAATGATACTTTGGATATTACATGTTGATAACTTGATTGTAATTATAACACTGAGTTGACAGTTTGATACTTTGAACATTTTGAGCCAGCCCTACTCCCAAGTGCTGTAGGGAGGGACCCAAAGGACTCAGTGTGCTAAAGTTTCTTCATCTTCCTTGTTTAGAATCAGAGGTGCTAGTTTCAAATACTTTTTAGTCTTAAATCTGTATGCTAGATATTGAATAAGGTGGCTTTCTTGGTTTTTTTGGTCACTTTGAATAATATTTCTGTTCATGTTTTAAAAACAAAAGATAATTCTCTGTATAAATATATCAGAACTCATGTGACCGTTAAGGTTACAATTGTGAGATTAAAACCAAGCGGGTCTCTTGTAGTGAACGGTTATAAATGTTGCATAAAGTCCTTAAACCTGTATAAATTCATTCACATCTCAAACTTCAAAATATCGTGTTTTGTATCATTTAAGCTGTATCTATTGCCCGCGGCGTGAAAGCTAAGAGATAGAAAACAAACTTTTAATCGGAATGAAAATAAACGTAATAATGTTTGAACTTTAAATACAAAAACGACGAAACAACAAAAAGATACATTGTGTAAAACACTGCAATTCACCGTATATTTGACTGTTTCAGTGGCTGAGCTATTCTCGGACTTGTCATTAATCACAGATCTACCATCGAGGATCGGTATAGGTTGGGATAGCTTGTTGATACGTCTAGGTCTGAAAGGGGTTAACATAGAACATATCGAGCACGACCATCGACTTTTAAAGGATAAGATTAAAAATGGCCTGGTCAGATGGAACAGAGAGAAAATACACACACCTGACTCGAAAAGGGCAGCAGCATTTCTTGAAGCCTTGCGGGCACAGGGAATGGTTTCTCTGGCGGAAGAACTGGAGGATGAATACAACTTCGATGGTAAGAAGGCCACTCCTTGTAGAGCATATGTAGGGTTGTTACTATATTGGAGGTTAGGTAGGTCAAATCGCATACAGCTCTTTGCGAATTCAGGTGAAGTAGGTTGCACGTATTGCTGATAAATGTAGCGGATGGGTAAAGTTCGCGAAACCTACTGCTGAATCTTGGGAATAAGTTATGTCTGGGCAGTAAGATAAGACACTCCCGAGGTCTTGGTGTTGACCTGAGCATTAAAGATTAGAAAGATTACGTTCTTGAAAAGGTAAATCATAGAACAATGGTAACCTCATCCTAATATATTTTAGAGGTATGTATAATTAGATGATGCTGTTGGATTGTTTATATCCATGTTTTGTTAATTTAAAGTAATCCATTTGTTGTTTATTTATACACTTTCATGATACTTAGGTACGGTCATGTGTGTTGTTTATTTATATGTCAATGGGTTGTTTATTTATAAACGTTCATGTGTTATTTATTAATACACTGTACGTCAACGTGATGTTTATGTATAAACATCAATGTGTTGTTTTTCATGTACGTCCATGGTTTGTTTATTTATATAGATCCATGTATTGTTAGGATTATATACGTCCACGTGTTGTTTATTTATATACTGTACTTCCACGTGATGTTTATTTATATACTGTACTTCCACGTGATGTTTATTTATGTACTGTACTTCCACGTGTTGTTTATTTATGTACTGTACTTCCACGTGATGTTTATCTATATACATTTATGTATTTTTATTTATATATACATCCACGTGCTGAGTTGTTTGTTGTGTATTGACACATTTTATATCACTAGGATCCATAAGACAACAATTTAGATACGTTTTGAAAAAGAAATAAACTAATCAAATAGGTATGTGATATCTAACGGACATTTTTATGACAATATCAAGGCTTACATAATGTGTATACTATTATGTGTTGCATACAAAGAACCCGAGCTTGTTGAGAGCACACCTGACGATACGGAGGACTCGCGTGATACGTCAGCCGACATAAGTATAGTGTACACACGTGAAGCGTCAGGCGATATCATGAACAGCCTGGATCGTCCGAAAAATGACCGTTCTGGTAATTGAAAATTCTACGTTATTTCAATGTGTTAGCAACTCCCCATTCGGTACACAAAGTTGTGTACTATATATGTATAACATATTTTGAGAAAGCTGGAAACTGGTATAATAAATTCGTCATGTTTGTTTGTTCATTTTTATATTTATTTTTAACTGATGGGTGAGTGTATTGAGGGGAGTCTAAATTATCGAAGTTATCTTCTCGGTCTTCCCCTTAGTTGACACTGAAGAAACCACAATGATCAGCCGTCCTCACATTAACATAGCTGCTACGGAAACATTTAACCTCAAAACACAACCGTAGTCAATTTATAACAAAACTTTGAAAACGAGTTTATTAATCTCTAATTATTGAATATATATCTGAGCGGAACGATTTTATATTAGGTGTGCCTTTGTTCAGTAGTTCTGGATCTATAGATCTATAACAGATCCTTCCAAAAGCTAACTCTGTTTTCTCCCAAATACTAGACCAGACGGAAAATGGACCTGACATCAACGGAGACTTCCCCCTGCGTGATTATCAAATGGAAATAGCACAGGATGGTCTAAAAGGAGAGAATTCAATCATCTGGGCAGGGACAGGATCAGGGAAGACCAGGGTTGCCGTGCACATTATGAAGAAGCACCTTGACACCAACCCAACTGGTATGACTCTTTCATCAGCCCCATAAATGCAGGGTCTATCCTGAGAGTTATGACTTATTCTTGAATTATCATTTTAGTCTTTAATATGAAATTATCTCTTTCTATGGGAAATGTTTTGCTGTAATTGTTACCTCATCTATTTCGAAAAAACGTAAATTGTAGAGTAAGCATCAGTCAAATATGAGAGCGAATTTATCATTGGAAAAATAATAGATTTTTCCAGCGTAAGGCAAAAGTTTGATGTCTCGAATTTAGAAAACACCAAGAGACTACTATATTGCGAACTAAAATGCAAAAAAACAGGGGCAAAATAATGAATAAGAAAAATGGTAAACTTTCGTATAATACGTTGGAAAAAGACAAGACGATTCAGAAGAAAACGTGTTGTCTGATTCTAGGACGACATATGCCGTGTAAATTAAGGTAAACAATGGATGCAGAAAAGTCCGCAGTGGCCATGATTTAAAGTGTATCGGGATGTATAAACGATCAGACTGGTGAATGTATTCTTTATTAGACAGCACATTGTCAGTATATCTGAAAGAGTATTAGAAGGGCATTCCAAGGCTGCTTTCGTCCAGTAAACTCTTCAATATATTCAACCTCTAATAAGCAGCCAAGTAGCCTAGTTGAAGGACACAACTTTTTCTTGTGGGAAAGTGTACAGCCTGATAAATATTTGGCCATTAAACCAAATAAAGATATTGTCAACAAAGATCTCTGTTATCTCACGATTTTATCTTTAGTAAAATAATTTCGACTGTTTTCAAGCTTTTCAAAAAAGAAAAAAGAAAGTATACCAATAAGACACAACTTTAAATTCATAGAAGCTTCGTTTGTCTACTCATATCTAGGAAGTAGATCATTGAGCGAGGTGGGGGGTAAATCTGTTCACATATCTAGGAAGTAGATCATTGATTGAGGTGGAGGTAAATCTGTTCACATATCTAGAAAGTAGATCATTGAGCGAGGTGGAGGTAAATATGTTCACATATCTAGGAAGTAGATCATTGAGCTTATGCCAGGTGCGGCGTCTGGCGTCCGGCGTCCGTCCGTCCGGCATCAACTTTTTACTTAAATAACTTCTTCTCAGTAACCAAACGGCCTAGGATGATGATATTTGGCCAGTAGCATGCCGGGATGATGGGCTATCAAGTTTGCTCAAATGATTGACATTGACTTATATTCAAGGTCACAAGAGTCAACTATGTTTAAAACCTTTAAACAACTTCATCTGAATAACCAAGAGGCATAGGATGATGATATTAGGCCAGAAACATGCTGGAATAAATGGCTAACTAGTTTGTTCATATAAATGACCTTGACTTATATTTAAGGTCACGGAGGTCAAAACCTTAAAACAACTTCTGCTGAATAACCAAAAGGCCTAAGGTGGGATAAAGGGCTACCAAGTTGTTCTAATGTATAATGTGACCGGGTGTGGTGTCCTGCTGGGTGTCTTCGGCAGTATGTTTCAGTGAGGTAGCAATATAAAGTCGCCAGCAGTTCTGCGCTATCACAAGGAGTCAAAAACGAATATATCACAGCTTCCCAAAACACACACGCATACATTACACGAATGCATCTTGCACACAGGGGAGGCCGTCCTGAAATGACCATAGCTGTTGATAGGACGTTAACCAATGCTAAACAAAACCAAAACCAAATGTATGATTTTTATCCATTTTCAAGTTCACAGGGGTCAAACATGTTAAAATATTTTAACAACTTCTTCTGAATAACGAAGATGACTAGGGTATTGATATTTGGCCAGT
The DNA here is from genome assembly GCF_002113885.1 of Mizuhopecten yessoensis. NCBI lineage: Eukaryota > Metazoa > Mollusca > Bivalvia > Pectinida > Pectinidae > Mizuhopecten > Mizuhopecten yessoensis. Next base: position 291,527 of record NW_018403549.1, on the reverse strand, counting down.
ACCATGCTGGGATAAAGGGCTACCAAGTTTCTTCAAATGAATGACCTTGACTTAAATTCAAGGTTACAGAGGTCAAAACCTTTAAACAACTTCTCTTGAATAACCAAGAGGCCTAGGGTGATGATATTTGGCCAGTAACATGCTGGGATGAAGTACTACCAAGTTTATTCAAATTAATGACCTTGACTTATATCCAAGGCTACAGAGGTCAAAACCTTTAAACAACTTCTCTTGAATAACCAAGAGACTTATGGTGATGATATCTGACCAGCTACATGCTTGGATGAAAGGCGACAAAGTTTACTCAAATGAATTTCCTTCACCCATTTGCAAGGTCACAGGGGTCAAATAAGTTGAAATCTTTAAACAACTTCTTAATAATCTAAAGGTCCAGGGTAATGATATTTGGCCTGACGCATGCTGGTATGAAAGGCTATAAAAGTCTCTTCAACTTAATGTCCTTGTTTGACTTTCAAGGTCTCATAATGTCACATGTTTAAATCTTTTGATATATATTTTTTTGAATCAAACACTGATATTTTGCCTGTAGCTGTATGTTAGTCCATTTGTGTGATTACAAGTGTAAGATCAATACAAGGTGAGCGATTCAGGCTCATTGGACCTCTTGATAAATCATAAGAAATCTTAGAGTTCCAACCTTTTAAAAACATGAACATTTTTAAGTTTTGAAAATATTCTTTATTTGTGTTTCTTTTCAGGGAGAATTGCATTTTTCAACACAACGTTGACGCTTCTGGATCAACAGTATGAAGTGATACGTAAATTCTTACCCAAGTATGAGGTAGATGTACAGTAAATTCTTACCCAAGTGTAAGGTAGATGTACAGTTAATTCTTACCCAAGTATAAGTTACATTTACAGTAAATTATTACCCAAGTATCAGTTACATTTACAGTAAATTCTTACCCAAGATCAGTTACATTTACAGTAAATTATTACCCAAGTATAAGGGAGATGTACATTAAATTATTACCCAAGTATCAGTTACATTTGCAGTAAATTCTTACCCAAATATCAGTTACATTGCAGTAACTCCTTATCCAAGTATCAGTTACATTACAGTAAATTCCTACCAAAGTATAAGGTAGATGTACAGTAAATTCTTACCCAAGTATAAGTTACATTTACAGTAAATTCTTACCCAAATATCAGTTACATTGCAGTAACTCCTTATCCAAGTATCAGTTACATTTGCAGTAAATTCTTATGCTAGTTTAATGTACATTTACATTTAATACTTACCTAGGAATAAGTGTAATTCTTAACCAAGTATAAGGTACATGTACAGTAATTTCTTACCCAAGTATAAGGTACATGTACAGTAAATTCTAACCCAAGTATAAGGTACATGTACAGTAAATTATTATGCTAGTTTAATGTACATTTACACTTAATTCTCATCTAGGAATAAGTTATATTAACAGTAAATTCCTATAAGGTACATAGATACACACACAGTTAATGTTACCTTTGTAAAATCAAACTGTATCATACAGCTGTTAGAAATTAGGTACAAGGTCTGGAGATATAACCGCCTGTCTACGTAGCTCCTGTATGTTCTTGTGTAAGCCGTCTATGCCGTAATGTAAGGTACAGTGAATAATGCTGCAAGTAGTGGAGAAACAACACAAAACAAAAACACGTAACATAGTTTAAAAGCGCCTTCAGCACTTAACTTACTCGTGGAATGTAAACGCCTTTATATTGATATCACCAGATCATGAAGTTCAGTGGCGCGGACCGGATCAGTGATACCCTATTACCGAATACACAGCACTTCCACGTCTGTGTCCTCACTCCCATGACACTTGAGAAATACTTGGCAGAAGGGACTGTGTCGCTAGATTTGTTTTCTATGCTCGTTTTTGACGAGTGCCACCACACACGCAAAAATGAACCATACAACCAGATTATGAAATACTACCGGAAACTACCACAAGATAGCGCCGTCAAACGACCACAGGTATGTATACTGCATCGCAAGTTACATTGAGATGGTGTATGTTCCGACGATAAAACCCCTCTCTTTCTTGTTCTGAACAATGATTGAAACCTAAACGCGTGTGTTGTGTCTAAGGAGCAGTATCACTGTTTTGGTATGCGGAAGTAAATGATCCATCCTAGTTTATGTTGTTGCGGGTAAACATCGCCTTTATTTTAGGTTTGAACCATAAAACGGTTCTCTGACCACCTATTTTGAGGGGGACTGAATACGTGATTTACGTGCTAATTTTTTGTTTATTTTGTATTAAGAAACCTTGCAGCATTCTCTCGTAAAATTTGCGGTTAAATTTGTAATAAAAATTGATCAATATTTATATTTGGTATGAAAGGATACTATGTGTTTGACAGGGTCAGAGGTAGTGTTCACAATAATGTGCTTTAATCTGAATTGATAAATATATATATTACCTCACTTGGTATGCTTAACTATTTTATAATTCACTTATGAGGAAGTATTAATAAAAACTGATCGGAATAGCAAAAGAACTATGCCAGAGGTTGAACAATAATATCGTCATTTTGAAGGGGCCTATAAAAGCATGCATAGCATTGTGTAAATAATCGAATTCTTTATGTCTTGAAAGAAAATAAAATTTCACTCCGTGTGTGATATCAACGGTAACGGTAATCGTTGATATGCAGGGAAAAATAACAGTTTCATCCTGCGGCACGGTCACTTAAAAATCTGTGTTGGAGAATGGCCACCGCTGTTTTAATAGATAGAAGTTGATAGTTTGTGGGATATTCTTGTTGGAGAAGGGAGAATATATATTTGGAAAGAATGTTTCTGAATTATGTTTATCCATCGGAACGATTTCCCCAGCCCTCACTGTTTCCTCTTTACTAGATTCTCGGATTGACAGCGTCGGTAGGAACTGAGCGGGCCTGCAATGTAGATGGCGCAGAGAAAAGTATCCTCGACCTGATGGCCCGAATGAATGTTCACAAGATCGCTACCCCCCGGATCAACAGGGAGGAGTACACACAATTTGTTCCAGAACCCAAAAAACGTACGCTCACATAATACTCTATCCGAAGTACAATGGTGAGCTTATGCCGTACCGCAGGCGTCCATTGTCCCTCAACTTTTCCTTAAAAAAGTTTCTAGTCTAAAACACCTTTATACATTTTGACTTAATTTGGCCTAGAGCATCCTTAGGCAAAGGGGACTTAATTTTGTATAAACGGAGGGTGTAGTCCCTCTGGATGCAGTGGGTCAGGTCCCAACATGGGAATGTGAGGTTTAAATCTTCTTCTGTACCATTTCAGGGATTGTATCCAAATTTGGCCTGGAACATCATTGGGCAAAGCAGACTTAGTTTTGTATAAATGGAGTGTTGCCTCTCTGGGTGCAGAGGGATTGGGTCCAAAAAGCAAATTTGAGGTTTAAGTCTTTAATTTTTTCCCTTCTGTGCCGTTTGATTGTTAGGGATAAATAAAACCATCGTTTGACAATGTGTTTACTATTTCAGATTCCGAAGTCATGAAGGACCGTACGACTGATCCAATGAGAGATACTATAGAGGGCGCTATGGATCGACTTGAGACATGGCTCCAAGACAAATGTGAGTCTTACTGTATCCATAAATGCTATTCGTCAACTCTTTGAATACACTGATCCAGCCACTAACTGCACGACATATCTTCACTGTAAAATGGGTACGAGTGTGATATCACCTCGATGGAAATGTTTGATTGCCAGTCAGTCAGTGTTTCCCACTCATTTTAGCTCGCATGGTCCGAAGGACCATGGTGAGCTTATGCCATACCGCAGCGTCCGTCGTCCGTCCGTCAACTTTAACTTTAAAACGCTACTTGTCATGAACGACTGAGCAGATTTTGACCAAATTTGGTCAAAAGCATCTTTGTGGGAGGGAGAACAAATTTTGTATAAATGATGGGTGTGGCCCCCCTAGGGGCTGAGGGGCGGGTCCCAATAGCGGAAATATAGCAAATTCTTTAAAATCCTTCTACTTCTGTAGGAATGAAAGGATTTGTTCCATAATTGGTCTGAAGCATCCTTGGGTGAAGGGGAACTAATTTTGTATAAATCGTGGGTCTGGCCTCCCAGGGGCCTGAGGGGTGGGCCAAATAGGGGAACATAGCAAATTATTTAAAATCCTTCTTATTCTGTAGGAATGAAAGGATTTGGTCCATATTTGGTCTGAAGCATTCTTGGGTGAAGGGGAACCAATTTTGTATAAACCGTGGGTCTGGCCCCCTAGGGGCCTGAGGGGCGGGGCCGGAGGGGCGGGGCCTGGGGGCGGGTCCCAATATGGGATACATAGCAAAATACGTATTAAAAGTCCTTTTTCTTCTGTAGGAATGAAAGGATTTGTTCCATATTTGGTCTGAAGCATCCTTGGGTGAAGGGGAACCAATTTTGTATAAACCGTGGTTCTGGCCCCCTAGGGGCCTGAGGGGTGGGGCCCAATAGGAGAAATATAGCAAAATATTCTTTAAAATCCTTCTTTTTCTGTAGGAATAAAAGGATTTGTTCCATATTTGGTCTGAAGCATTCTTGGGTGAAGGGGAACCAATTTTGTATAAAGCGTGGGTCTGGCCTCCCAGGGGCCTGAGGCGTGGGCCAAATAGGGGAACATAGCAAATTATTTAAAATCCTTCTTATTCTGTAGGAATGAAAGGATTTTTTCCATATTTGGTCTGAAGCATCCTTGGGTGAAGGGGAACCAATTTTGTATAAACCGTGGGTCTGGCCCCCTACGGGCCGGAGGGGCGGGGCATGGGGGCGGGGCCCAATATGGGATACATAGCAAAATATTTATTAAAAGTCCTTTTTCTTCTGTAGGAATGAAAGGATTTGGTTTATATTTGGTCTGAAGCACCTTTGGGTAAAGGGGAACCAATTTTGCATAAACCGTGGTTGTTGCTCCCCTGGGACCTGAGGGGCGGGCCCAAAAGGGGGAAAATAGATAAAACCTTTATAACCCTTCTTCTACCATAGGGATTAAGGGATATTATCCTAATATAGTCTGGAGCATCCTTAGGAGAAAGGGTCTCAATTTCGTTTAAACAGCGAGTGTGGCCCCCCTGGGGGCAGAAGGGAGGGGCCAAATAAGGGAAACAGTAAATTCTTTAAAATCCTTCTTCTTCTGTAGGAATGACAGGATTTTTTTCAAAATTTGGTATGAAGCACTCTGGAATTGTGTGAAGGGGATACATTTTGTATAAACGGTGTGTCTGACCCCCCTGGAGGCAGAGAGGTGGGGCCCAATAGGGGAAATAGAGGTAAAACCTTTAAAATCCTTCTTCTACCATAGGGATTAAGGGATTTTATCCTAATTTAGTCTGGAGTATCCTTGGGCCAAGGGAACTCAATTTTGTATAAGCAGTGGGTGTGTTCTCCCAGGGGGCAGAAGGACGGGTCTCAATAGGAGAAATAGAGGTAAAATCTTTAAAATCCTTCTCCGACCATCGGGATTAAGGAATTTTATCCTTATTTAGTCTGAGCATCCTTGGGTCAAGGGGACTCAATTTTGTATAAATGGAGGGTATGACACCCCCCCCCCCCCCCNCCCCCCCTAGGGGCAGAGGGATGGGGCTCTGTTTGAAGTTTGTTCTCACTCTATCTCAAGTGCTGGATGGATCTTTCTGAAATTTCATGTACTTACAGCACCTACCATGGAGTGCTATATCTTTACTTCATACCAATTATTTTAAACATGTTCAGGTGAGCGATACAGGGCCTCTTGTTACTGAGTGCTACACTACTCATCCGTGCTAGAAGTCTTGTCGTGAGACTTAGCGACGACACTTGGCCTTTAGAATCTCTTGAGTCCTTAATGTACCTGTGAACGTTCGCAGGTTTTACAAATAGAATGAGGCTATGTAATGTCCCTGAACAGTAAACATTTACAAAACAATAGATAATACCATTCACGTTTTCTGTATCCGTCTAGTGTTGGATCTTGACAAGAACGTGCACAAGTTGTTGGGGGAAATACCTGACAAAATGCGAATGGAACAGCAGTACCAGTCTTGGCTGTCCCGACTCATGGGCGCTCTCCCTCGAAGTGAAGAGTTAACACCGGAAATTAAACATCAGGCAATTGTGATAGCAGAACATCTAACAGTAAGTTGTACCGTCATCTTTGGTAATATTGCATAGTGAAGTGTGTTTATGTCTCTGCGTTTCTTCGTACAGGTTAACGGACGATGTAGAGAACTCCAAGTTAACGAGAAAAGTTGCCTTCCAATGGCTGCTCTAATGAATTATATAAAGAATATTGGCTGGATCGTATTATCTTCTAAAATCATAAAATCCTTTTATCAAAACAACCCCGAAACTGAATATAATGTGTTTATTACAATTAAGAAGAGTGATGGAAGGTTTAAATAGACGACGTAACAGGGAAGTATTATGAAGTGACGTCAATGTTCGCAATGTACGCAAACAACAGATTGGTCGAAATTATGCCTGCAAAGTCTATATATAAACGTCAAAACAGATTTGCATTGTGAATAGTTAACGGACGAGATATCTATTTTATAGATGTACCAGACTGCTCTGAGTGTAAACCACACATTATGTATGAAAGACGTGCTGGAGCATTTGTATCATTCGTCACTGAAATACAATATACTGGAAGGAGGAAAAAAGAACGCAGTAGTAATCTCTAATTCATCCCGAAACAATACAGACGAGGATAATACAGGAAGTGACAATACAGACGAGAAAAAACCAGGAGATGATATTATTGAAAATGACAATACAGTTGTGGAGGAATCAGGAAATAACAAGACCGAACATACAGTTGTCAGCCTTTACAAATGTAAGATGTCAAAAGTATTGTTTACCACTTATTTCTTCTAATGTTTAAACTGTTTCATCTGCAACTTCAAAACTGGCAATAGTTTTTCATTAGTAACCATGACATGTATATTTACAGAGATACGTTACTTAAAGTTACATGTATATTTACAGAGATACGTAACTCATGGTTACATGTATATTTACAGAGATACGTAACTCAAGGTTACATGTATAGTTTCAGATATACGTAGCTCATGGTTACATCTATAGTTACAGAGATACGTAACTCATGATTACGTACATTGTAAGAAAGAGGTATATTCGATTCTGTTATGGAGACCTATCAATGTGATTTTTTCATATTTGTATTTTGTATATTTCTACTATTGTTATTTTCAGACATATTTCTGCTGTTGTAAACCTTTAATTATATCCATCAAATACCCTCAAGTTTTGTTTTCTGACAAAAAAATCGTATGTATAGGTTTTTGAAAACAAAATTAAACTGATAATTTGACAGCCGTTTTGGTTACGCAACTCTTAAAAAAACCACTATAACACTATTATGATGCAACTAGTGTGTTTTTTAAGAAATCTACTTTTAGCTGTTTCTATTGAGATTTAGTCCTGATTTAGACAAATTTATTTTATGTTACAGACGTCACCAAGAGGTTGGAAATCCTCTCAATGAACGATGAATATGAGAATCCAAACATTGTTCGACTCCAGGAGATGGTTGACAAAAACTTTGAAGAGAAAGGGAAAGATTCCACATTCATTGTGTTTGTAGAACAAAGAGAATCTGCCGTCGCCGTATCAAAGTACCTGAGAGAGAAATCCTCCTTCGCTAAATGCTGTTTCCTAATAAGCGCACAGTCAACGGCAGATGGCGACGGAAGTACGCACTAATCAATACACATGCTAATATATCATTGATTTGCTAATCACGTATTTTTTTGTGAATAACTATCTTCACGACTACTGTCGATGAATAGAATTCAATCAGGAAAATGTCCAGTTTAGGTCATAGTCCACTTTTTGGTGTATATTATGTTTGTGAGATATGTGAATTTCTTATCGACTCACTGTGAGAAATGAAGCCAAATATATGTATCTGTCTTGTAAGGTGTAGGTTCTGTGTAAGAAGGAAACGTGCCTGTGATATGAGTACGAAAGTGATTCTTAATACACAAACTTTGCACTGTTAACGTGTCGCAACGTTTCAAGACCCTTTGTTTGAAACTGATAGATATTATTGACGTAATGATATATATGTTAACGAAGGAGTGTAACTATAGGTCACGAGAAACAGCTAGAAAGCACATGTTGAATTTGTATACCATAATTTATTATGGCTCCACTTAATGATAAAACAGACCCGTGTGGTATAAGACATAACAAGGCTTTATTGTTCCGACAGAACAGTCCCAAGCCGAGCATAACCGGGTAGTGCAAAAACTCCTGTCAAAACAAATCAATGGACTGGTGGCGACACAGGTGGCCGAAGAAGGCTTGGACATACCTGCCTGTAACTTCGTCATCCGTTACAACAAATCTAGCAACGAAATATCCACCATACAAGCTGCAGGTGTGTATTATATATAGCTTTATCGTTACCTAACATTTTTGATAATTACAGGTGAGTATTATATATAGCCTTATCGTTACCTAACCTTTTTGATCATTACAGGTGTGTATTATATATAGCCTTATCGTTACCTAACCTTTCTGATCATTACAGGTGAGTATTCTATAAAGTCTTATCGTTACCTAACCTTTCTGATCATTACAGGTGAGTATTATATATAGCCTTATCGTTACCTAACCTTTCTGATCATTACAGGTGAGTATTATATGTAGCCTTATCGTTACCTAACCTTTCTGATCATTGTTTAATTCCTTTCAAATTTAGATTGGTAATACAAAGTTCAAACATGTTTAACATGTCTAACAGGAAAATTCATGGCAAGGTCACAGTCACCAACAAAACGGTGGCAGTATACCATTCTATAACACTACCTGCGTATCATGTTTCCGCTCGCGGTGCTCTTGTTATTAACTCAAACGGTTGGACCAGAGTTGATCGTTTTATGAAAATGGTGTTTATCAAACCTGCTGATTTAATGTTATTTTTCGGCGAGCCATGTCGGAATGGTATTTCAGTGGGATACCACATTAAAGTCGGCATCAGATCCTGGCAATCGCATGTTGTCAAATTCACCATCATACCGCCTACAGCAAACATACATAATACACATGGAGGCACACTTTCAAGGCCTTTCGTTGGTAATAGGACGTTACAAAAAACCAAAGCCAAACCATACAATAAGTAAGTAGCCATTTATAATAGCCAACACACTACTTTGTCTCCCTACACCATGCAAGCCACAAGTGTGAGTTTCTTTCAGCCTACATATAACATTTTACCTTACTCCACCATACATGCCACGAGTGTGCTTCGTATCGCATGTAGATTACATACTACGTCTGATGTCAGACCACCCCTGCAGGTCGGGGATCGAGAAAAGAATACACCTGATGTTACCCACTGCATGTAAGAGGCGACCAATGTGCTAATCCTCTGCAAAACTGGTGCTTTGCTATGTGTGCCCTCTACTAGGGGACTTAAAAGCGACCAAAGTAAATCTGCCGGAATCTTAATCTTTCTTTTTTCTTCTACATTGTTTCATTTCTTAACGCCTTGCTTGGCAATACCGCACATTTGGCTTTAATGTTGAGCGTTTGGTCCGGATGAGGAAGGTAATGGGTTCTGTACCCAGGCGTACCAAAATCCTTAAAAATAAAAGTTATACATGCTTAACGTTCAGCATTATGAGAAATGAAAACAACTAGTTCACCCGTTGTCAGTATAATGTGACCGGGCGAAACTCTGTGCTGAGTGCCTTCGGCATGATATTTCAGTGAGATAGCAGCACCATAAAGTCGATGTCAGTTCCGCGTTATCACAAGTAGGCAATGACCTTATTAATAAGACGTTCAACAATATAAAACCAAACCTGATGTTAGACACATTCCCTGAACATGAAAACGAGGGTCAGCGTGCATTTTAAATGCATTTAAATAGTTACTCAATATTAAGTAATGAACGTAAATGGATATTAAATGTGTGTATGTGCAATATTTAATATAAAGGCGACAGAAACCTACTTCAACCCATAACTGTCATCCAGAAAAAATGTATCTGAAATATATATTACAGGAAGGAGTAGGGCAATGGATGGGACCGTCATAGACTTTGCTAACGAACGGAAACACAGACAGGAGCAGGAGAACGTAATGAAACTGACACTGATGAATCAGGCGCTGGAGATGGTATTAGGTCGGCCTGTCGACGACATCCGACTGGAGGTCATTAAACGCATGGACTCCATCACTAAAACAGAGGCTGAGGAGGAGGAGCGCTCCAGAGAGGCTGGAAGAAAGAATAAGACGCAAGGCAACTTTACATTGCGATGTTTGAGGTGTCAGGAAGTCGCAGTGTCTAGCTCTGACATTAGACGCTATAAAGAAACCAATTACATTGTCGTAGGCAGAGATTTCTACAAAAAAGCTAAACGTCGGCTTAACAAGAAAGTCAGATGTTATGAAAACATGACAACAAAGTACAAAGTAATTTGTAAAAATTGTTGTTGTGAGTGGGGAGAAGGGAATTGTATGCAGACTTGTTTTTTTGCAGTGTTGAAGATAAGGCAGTTTATCGTGACGGACGATGACACAGGAAAGAAGTACTGTCGCGTGCCTTGGAGTGCAATACCTCATACCGTACAGACCATGACTGACGAGGACTTTTCCTCTCTCGCTGCTTTAGACAAGCTCATAGAAGATGCCCCCGACAACTAGTTGAATATTATAGCAGTGTGTGACTTTGGTAGCTTAAGTTCAATGTACACTATCTTTTGAGTGCACTATTGGTGCAATGAACTTGGACTTACTAATAAATTGACTAGCGGTGTAGATATACGTGAACACCTACGGGTGATTATGTTAGTCATTTGCTACATATTCCTGTATCTTTATAATTATTTTCTGTCGCTACCTTTTGCTGAGTTTTTGGTCTCTGGTACCTGTGTGTTATCCTAATTTGTTTTAATTAATGGGGGTTATTTGGAGCCCTTTTCCTTTTTTAATCAAGTAAGTTCATGTAACGTAGTCTATAAAACACAGCAGACGTGTGTATACAAGTTATTTATCGGAAGGAATAAAAACATGTTCTGTTGATAAATTACTTGTGAATACTATACAAACTTATTTAATTTGGTTAAATGTGGTTAATAATTAAATGTGTATATTGACAGTGAAATAAAATATATTTTTGATTTCAATTTTATTGTCCCTTCTTGATAATAAATGTTATTTTGCAATATCAAAACCTTATCTTATCTCTGATACTGAACTCTTATATTGTTATCATTAGGTACCCAATACATGCTGAATTTCTAGCAGGTCAAAGAATAGGCTTGCTGTATCCTTTTGTTGTAAAACTCTGCTAGTGCAGGGCCCGATGCAGATTCGAGGGTTGTCTCCCGTGTTTTCTGCTAAAGGGACTTTGAGAAAAAGGAAATTGATCTACTGCCCCAAATGAAACATTTGGGAACTTCATATTTTTTCTCCACTTCCTAAAAAACGTTCTTTTGTTTCCTATTGCCTTGCTTGGCAATACCTCGCTTGTACTGTTAGTGATACACGCTCGCCTCAATAGAGTATGTATCATGTTCCAAGGCTAGGACATATCGTAGTCCTTAAAATGTAGTCGTTATCCCCTGCTCAACGTTAACCATTTAGGGTTATACAAACTGGTTTTCCCGTTGTCAGTATAATGTGACCGGTTGGAATACTGTGCTAAATGTTTTCGGCCTAGTAATTCAGTTAGGTAGCACTCTGAAGTCGGCATTAGATACACACTACACAATGAGACAAATACATCGACATTCCCCGTCTTAAGCACCTATACACGCTACACAAGGAGACAAATACATCGACATTCCCTGTATCCAGCACCTATACACAACACACAAGGAGGCAAATACATCGACATTCCCTGTCTCCAGCACCTATACACAACAAACAAGGAGACAAATACATCGACATTCCCTGTCTCCAGCACCTATACACAACACACAAGGAGACAAATACATCGACATTCCCTGTCTCCAGCACCTATACACAACACACAAGGATACAAATACATCGACATTCCCTGTCTCCAGCACCTATACACATGCACGCATCGGCGCACGTCTAAAACGATCGTATCTGTTAAATGGACGTTACACATAATAAAAACGTTATAGTAATTTACTTTTATCAGTACTTTCAAACTGAAGAGATATCCACGCATAGTTAAGCATTCTACACTCTGTTTTATCGACGGTTTCCGTACAATGATTTACTTGTTATAGAAGTCAAACTGGCTGGACTTAAAAAGCCACACCTCGCCGAAGGTTGAATTTGTCGATAATGAAGAAGTGAATGATTGTTACAGGGTAGAATTTATGTATAAGTATATATTACTTAGTAATATTGGAATATATTCTGTTGGTATAAAGTGGAATTAGGATAAATGTTATTGTTACAGGGTAGAATTTATATATAAATATATATTACTTAGTAATATTGGAATATATTCTGTTGGTATAAAGGGAAATTAGGATAAATGTCATTGTTACAGGGTAGAATTTATGTATAAGTATATATTACTTAGTACTATTGGAATATTCTGTTGGTATAAAGTGAAATTAGGATAAATGTTATTGTTTCAAATTCTATTATATTTTATGAGTCAGGCCACCTTAATATACATACACGTCGTATTTTTGTGTGTTGTAATACGTATTAGTAATTAAGTATGCATGTTTTGACACATGACTGTAGACTGACCAATGACTTGTCTTAGGATATGACCTTTGACATTTCATACCTGGGTACCTGGCAATCTTACCTGGGCACTTCTAGAGTTTGAGAAAGATTTACGTGCTGCAATGGTTTTACATTACATGTACACATATATCCGGAACGTCTACACCATAGCTGTAGAGTAAGTGTTTATTTGCTAGACATGTTTTTATCTAAACACTCTAGCTTATTTCTAAATAAGTAGTTACTGTTTCAAATTATCTGTTAAATATACTTTCTATATGTATATAAAAAATACTATGCATTTATTTCTAAAAGTTTGTATAACATATTTATATTGAAATGAGCTAGTTTGTATGTATTCTAGTTGGATAAAGCTATCTAGAAATTCATACCGATACAAAAAGTAAAATAACTTTTATTGTACATTTTTCCTAAATTATGTAATTTGCACTTTATAGTTAATTATCATAAAAGTATTGTAAGAGTTATTTCCCTTAATTCATATAGATCTACAGTGTATTTGTATGAAAGGTAAATGTCGTTGTTGTTCTTAACTTTCAGGTGTTTTGTGTATACCATAATGTGCTTGGAACAAAACGAAGTCAGGAGAACTCACCCTGTAACATGATTATATAATTAGCTAATTGGATGACAGGTTTAATTCCATAGGAATGACGATTGTACACCTCTGAGAAATCAAAATATTTCTGTATTAATCTTTATTTCTGATATACATTCCTGAAAAAGGGATTATTACACTATTTTAAATATTTGATGGATAAAACGAAAACAAGTTTCTCTTTCTAATACAGCCATTAAAATGGGTGGTCCGTGTGCCTCTTGTTTGTCGCATCATTATATGTTATTTTTCACCATTTCACCTATAAGAGGCGATAAAGTTAGTGAACTGATCGGAATAAGGTAGAATATGCCATTGTGATTTTATGATATATGGTGTCGCAGATTACACTTACATATTGGTTATGAATTAGCCAATTACATTTGTATGTTATATATAGTGTGGTAAATTAGACGTCCATACCTGCTGCCAATTAGCCAATTATGTTATATATAGTGTCACAGATTACACTTACATATTGGTTATCAATTAGCCAATGACATTTGTATGTTATATATAGTGTGGTAAATTAGACGTCCATACCTGATGTCAATTAGTCAATTATGTTATGTATAGTGTCACTGATTACACTTACATATTGGTTATCAATTAGCCAATGACATTTGTATGTTATATATAGTGTGGTAAATTAGACGTCCATACCTGATGTCAATTAGTCAATTATGTTATGTATAGTGTCACAGATTACACTTACATATTGGTTATCAATTAGCCAATTACATATGTATGTTATATATAGTGTGGTAAATTAGACGTCCATACCTGATGTCAATTAGTCAATTATGTTATGTATAGTGTCACAGATTACACTTACATATTGGTTATCAATTAGCCAATTACATTTGTTTGTTATATATAGTGTGGTAAATTAGACGTCCATACCTGCTGCCAATTAGCCAATTATGTTATATATAGTGTCACAGATTACACTTACATATTGGTTATCAATTAGCCAATTACATATGTATGTTATATATAGTGTGGTAAATTAGACGTCCATACCTGATGTCAATTAGTCAATTATGTTATGTATAGTGTCACAGATTACATATTTACTGTATTTAATGATTAACCTTTTATTTCGTTTACGAACAATTTACCGACTGCTCCATTGGATTTATTATCACACACAATAAAAGGTTAATTCTTATATTTACAATATTTTCTTTCAACATTAATACTATTAAAAGAGTCGGACACAAGCATTTACCTTGTGTAATCTGCGTTATATATATAGTGTGGCAAATAAGACGTCCATACCTGCTGTCAATTATCCAATTATGTTATATATAGTGTCACAGATTACACTTACATATTGGTTATCAATTAGCCAATTACCTTTGTATGTTATAAATAGTGTGGTAAATTAGACGTCCATACCTGCTGCCAATTAGCCAATTATGTTATATATAGTGTCACAGATTACACTTACATATTGGTTATCAATTAGCCAATGACATTTGTATGTTATATATAGTGTGGTAAATTAGACGTCCATACCTGATGTCAATTAGTCAATTATGTTATGTATAGTGTCACTGATTACACTTACATATTGGTTATCAATTAGCCAATGACATTTGTATGTTATATATAGTGTGGTAAATTAGACGTCCATACCTGCTGCCAATTAGCCAATTATGTTATATATAGTGTCACAGATTACACTTACATATTGGTTATCAATTAGCCAATTACCTTTGTATGTTATAAATAGTGTGGTAAATTAGACGTCCATACCTGCTGTCAATTAGTCAATTATGTTATGTATAGTGTCACAGATTACATATTTACTGTATTTAAGGATTAACCTTTTATTTCGTTTACGAACAATTTACCGACTGCTCCATTGGATTTATTATCACACACAATAAAAGGTTAATTCTTATATTTACAATATTTTCTTTCAACATTAATACTATTAAAAGAGTCGGACACAAGCATTTACCTTGTGTAATCTGCGTTAAAAAATATGTTGACGTCATGTTAATCCATGCGAAAAAAGCCGTTGACAGACATCTAAACCCCGCCCACTTTCCGTGGCAACAAAAGAAAACAGTTCCTCCATTTCAATATTTTCATTCACATAAAACATCCATATTTTACTTCATACAATATCTTCATAATTGTATTAGTAGGCAATGGAATAAATAATTTTATATTTGTATAAAACTGAGGTACTGGGGCAAAATACTTAGTAGAAAATACTAATGACCGCGGACGTCCATCGTTTGAAAGTGATGCTAGGTAGTGTTTGTTTGTAAACATTGACACGAATTTTGCGGAAAGAAGTCTGCCAATATGTGCATATATTCATACGCGGTGAACTGGGTCACGTTCTACAATCTAGTTATTGAGAAATATTTCAATTCCTACTCAAGTTGGACTCAATGCAACTACCAAATGTAGCCCGTTTCATTTGCCGATGAATTTGACCAGATTAACATTGCCTGTGCGTATGATTTTGCGAAGGGAGATAACTATTGACATGTTTAAACAAAGAGGATGTTTCACTTGATGATATTTAACATTTGTATTGAAGCTACATAATAACTTGTTCAAACAACCAAAAACGATCAATTAGCAAACTATTATCAGCTCACGGCTGCTAGCGGTAGTGATAAGTCATGTGCTGCCCTGAAAATTCTACCTCCAGCTACCCGTTCTATCAACCCCCGGTACACATCTAAAACAACGTAGATCCACAGGGGTTCGATAACAAATGTCTGAAATACACATATCATGCTATAACTGATAGGGGTCACAGCACATATAAATGTATAAATGTTTGTTTATGTGTGCTGTGACCAAAATCAGTAAAAGCATATGTGTATTTCAGACATTTTTAACGAACCCCTGTGGTAGATCCATGTGGTCCCGTCTTGTACGAAATACAGTCGAACAGTCAAATACCATATTACATGTTTCTTCCTTTCAAGTGACGTCTGGTTTCCTGTCTAATTCGACATTCAATTATTGCAGCTTCACATTCTAAAAGATGTAAATCCTCGAAATGTAGCGGCCCTCGACTTCGCACTGGTAATAAGATGGCTGCCGTAGACTCGCAGCTGAGCCTGTGCACCGCGTCTAAACATTATTCTTCCGCAATGACGCACCAGAAAATTTGATATCTTTTGAATTCATAAACAATATTTAAATATGACATTTAAAAAATGGTTTTGTGTTGTGTTTCTACATAATTTGGCTGTATTGAACTATCAGCGTACACCATCATGATGTATGATGGTCCTTCAATGCCGGACTATACATTTTACATTACGTCAATACGTAGACTTGCACGAACTCCAGAACCTGGGACAAACGATCAGAATGGACTTCACAAGTTTCAATTATTGAAAGAAAAAAAATAGTATTTTTTCCAAAATGTATCCCGCGATACAGTATGAAGTTGAATGTAACAAGCAAACTAACATGTCGTACATAATAACAGTCTATATTCTATTATAGCACTCCTTTATACACATATATGGAATAACAGTGACTATGAATAAAAGACCCGACCTACTCTGATACACAATATGTAATGGTTGTACATTCTTAATACACTTCCTTCATGATATGATGATTGTGATCCTGCACTGGCACATCTACACAGCATATTAATTTATGTTTGTAACAATTAACTTATTGTTTACATTTATAAAATGCACTGTTTCAACACGCAGTACTAACAACCAATGTTATCGCCACAAATTTAGAGTTATACCCTCTGAAAATATGGTCTAAATACTTATAAATAACACATATATATCCCGGACGAGCCCCCAAATTGTCAAGTGCGGAAGTAGTTACCGCGCCATTACGTGTCAGGTATATTACAGTGTAAATAACTGTAGTATACTGAGTTATAATAAGTCTCGTTTTCCGAAAACGGGAGATATCGAAAGTGAAAATTGATTCGAAGGAGTTAACTATCAGGTCTGTTTAGTGACCTTGGTGGGTAGTGCGATGGCGACAGCCGTGAAGAAACCATGTGAGTATGACTGAACATTCTGAGCCATTTACATGTACCACACGTTACACAAGTAACCATGTAAGTATGACTTAAACATTTTTAGCCGTTTACATATACCACACGTTACACAAGTAACCATGTAAGTATGACTAAAACATTCCTGGCCGTTTACATGTACCACACGTTACACAAGTAACCATGTAAGTATGACT